>NC_142471.1:50277575-50580606 GCF_049115385.1 Moschus berezovskii | reverse complement strand
CTTTGGGCTTTTGTAATAATATAAATATGGTATGAAAAGGAGAGTATAAGAAATATGAGAGACAGTTAAGATCTGAGATCTAGAAGACTTTCTGAAAGTAAATTGGATTGAAGAAAATGGGTTAAAAGAGCAGCCAGTAAATGACCAATAAATGAAAAAGGCATATTCTAGAACAAGGTATCCTACTGGTAATAATACATGCAAAATACATAATATTATTTGCTGTTTGTTTTGTTTCTGCTTTTTGATGATAGCTGTTTGCTTCACCCATGCAACATGGGTGCATGACTTCTGTAGATCTTTGCTAATATTTCAATAAAATATCTAAATTGGTTAAACCACCACAGATATAAGACACAGATGATGACCATGGTTAAGGACAGTACACAAAATTCAAAGGAAAATAAACAAAATATAGCATTCTTTTCTGACAATTAAGGGGTGAAAACTTGATTTTGAATATTTGTGATTCTTACTTTGAATGTTTTGTAACTCTCTGTGCTATTCTCATTTTATCCTCAAGTCACATGTCTTTAGACACTAGAAGGGAACCTTTGCAAATATTAGCAAGGAAGTTGTGGTGTTACAGGAATATTGATGTTTTCATGTTTTTTTTTTTAAATGTTCTAAATAATTTAAGTGGAAGAAATGAGAGTGACTCATATAGGAACAAAGGATGTGCATGCATGCTCAGTCATGTCCGATTCTTTGTGACCACATGGACTGTAGACTGCTAGGCTCCTCTGTCCCTGGAATTTCCCAGGCAAGAATACTGGATTGGGTTGTCATTTCCTCCTCTAGGAGGAACAAAGGATACAGCAGTACTTATCCTCAACATTATCTTCTCTGATTCCTTTAGAATTCTGTTAGCATGTACTTTAAAGTCATCTTTAAAATAAACACTCCCATTATATATTTAAGCTTATTCATACCTTGGGACAATTATTTTGTCCAGTAATTAGGTTAACAGCTGACTCCGTAAGCTGAGATGATGGTACACTAACCAATGAGGAAGGTATATGTTAATGAGAAGAGAGTTTGAGGAGTCTAGACTTTTTGCACAGTAATAGAATACAGGAGGAGCTACATATCTGAAGAGACAATGAGATGACTGTCAGAGAGCAACCATATAGCTTTAAATACTCATTTAATCCACGCACTTCAGCAGCAATCCAGACTATGCTCAAAGCAGATTTGTGAATAGTCTACAGCATTTTAGCCTTGTATATTTGCTATCAGTCCCCCTAAAGTAGCCACATTCCTACTCCTCTTGTGCTTAAACTTTCTGCAACTGGAAAGAAGAGGATAAGAACAAAAATGACCAAAAAATGTACAATATGAATAATAACCCTTCTTCTTAATGTCCGTCTTCTACAGTATTTTACTCTTCTTAAAAGGATAAATAACCACAAAGACTAAAATAAATAAACTACATCTTCCTTTATTAAATTTATTTTCTCAATGTATCCAGGTCTTAAAATCCTTTGGCTGTTTCTATTCAGTGATTCTAGTGGTTTTAGAAGAGTAGGAACCTCATCTTGTTTTAAAACAATCACTTTTTAAACAGAGATGAAGAACTACATAATTGCTAAAACAGAAGAGACCAAAAAATGAAATAAAATGAGCAAATAAAATAAAGTAAAAAATCCTCAGTTTAACAACAAAAAAGTCTATATTGTGAAGGCCTTTTGTGTATAATAAAATGAGATAAATTTCTAAAGCTCTATTAAAATATATTGACTGAAAACGTATTACAGAGAGTGGCATGGGAAAATGAAGTACTTAAACTCAGCTATTCACTAATAAAACAAATGCAACTCTTCTCTTTGCATTGTTAACTTCTTCCTTCAAATAAAATAATTAATTTTATTTACCTAGGATGATTTTAGAACAAGTTGAGTTGGGAGGATATATGATACTGTCTGATAGAAACCCTCACAGAAAAAAATAATATAAAATTTTGGAAAGCAAAGGAAGAATATATATTTATGGTTCTTTTTATGTTCTAAACTATTAGATTTTTTTTGCCTTTGACTTAAATTCTGTGAAGCAAATAAAACTGGTTTTAGAAAAACACTTTAATGTTGTATAAGTATGACCTAACTGATGGGCAAAAGTCACACTGGGATGAACTATAAAATATTAATTTATACAGGATAAAAACCTATTATGAACTCCAAGCAAGTTTCTTATCAATTTGCAATGTCCATCTTGATATGTGTGTTTCAATATTTCTATTTAGCAATAATACCCTGGTCCTCAAAGTCAATTACATGAATGGACCAACACATTGTAGAATAATAAATGAAACTTCCTTTCTTTGCTCCAAAAAGAGAGATTTTGTCAGATTGTATCCCTAAAACCTAGACTAATACTAGTCACACAAATTAATATGGCAATGAGAAATATATATTTATTTATTCTTTAACTAGAGTATCTGTTCTATGTAAAATGATCAGATTTCAACATTAAGGATTTAATCCCCTCTGGATATAATTTGTATTTACTTACTCTTAGTTGCTTTCTTTAAAATGCCCCCCCCAAAAACCTTAAAATTAATCTGTTTAAATATGTTTTAGCTTCTTATATGTTTCTCAGTTGCATAAAAATACCACTTTTAGACAAAATGTGTATGTTTTCATTTAATTACATTTTTAACATATAAGAGGCATGGTATTTACTTTTTTATTTGAAGCAGTCAAAAATATTTGGAATAACAAAGGAAATACAGATGATCAAACAGAAATACTGATTTAAGGCTAGAAATGATACTTATACTCTCTATTGCTTGTTTTAGGTAAACACGGAATTGCTATGCACTTAAAGCACATTCAGTTCAAGAGGAAGAAACCTTGATGGACAGGGAGGCCTGGCGTGCTGTTTGATTCATGGGGTCGCAAAGAGTCGGACACAACTGAGCGACTGAACTGAACTGAACTGAAAGGTAAGGTTTAAAATCTGTCAAGTGCGTGAACAAGAAAACAGAAAGACTGTTTTTGGAAGAGTGTGTTTTTGTGATAAAACAATGATTTCAAGCAAATGAGTTTCACTTTGTGGCATGTACCATCATGCCACATGCACCATCACAGTTTCAAGAGGAAATATGAAGTTCTAGTCAGTCTCTCTCTATCTCTTCATTTCTGTCTCTCATGAACACACAGACAAGGTAATTGAGGCTGGAAGAAATGGGCCGTACTATAGTTGGGGATCTCTGTGTATGATGCTTTCTGGAACAATCTGAGAAAATACCTAATTAGGCAATGTTGTGATGATTTTAAAATATATTTCTGCTGATTAACAGTTTAACTAGGATTGAAAGGAAAGAAGACACACAGAGGAGTTTTATTCTGATCATGCACCCTCCCCATCCCCCCCAAAAAAAGTAGAGGAAAATGGTTTGATTGATTACTGGGAACTGTCCTGCAGAAATGTCAACAATCCAGATCAACAAGTGAGTCTGTGAGTCTCTCAACCTCGAATGATTTCCATGAATATTACAGAAATTAGTCCTGCTATGGGGAAGATAAGTAATTCAAAGACCACTCCCAACTTTAAAGTTATATGGCTTTTCAACAAAGAGTTATCAGCTTATTATTATTTTTTTAAATAAGCACGACTTTTTCTTGATAAAGAGAACTACACTACTGATATAGAAGACAAAGTGAATAACAAGATATGGGCATGAGAATTAGTAAGTAATATACAACAACGTATTTGCACATGTGTACACATACATATAACAACTATATGTGTATTATTAAAACTCTATATTATTATAACAGAAAACAATTCTTGAAATATCTCAAATGTCACACACACAAGAAATAATGAGCCATTAACAGCCTGTGGGGCTGTGAGGTCATAAGAGATTTTGAGTTTTACCATCTGTTGGGTCATTCAAGCATTTCACAACTACCTGCCAGTAGCAAATTTATGCTACTTTGCTTCTTTTCAGAATTTTTAAAATATATGTAAAAGCTGTTGAAAATGTAGAAAGTTTTTCATCTTTAAGGGATTTTTATTAAGGCACTGTGGCTCTTTTAAGAAATTTTAATAGCTTAAATTTAAAGGCTTTTCAAAGCCAAAATTTTATATTTTTGGAAATTGTAAGCAATTTTAACTTCAATACTTTTCATAAACAACCATAAAACAATGATTTTACATTACAGTTTTACTTGTTGTACCTGACCTAAGTTTCAAAGCTTTAAACAGAATGAACACCGATGAAGTGCTCAGTCTCTACAAATGAATATCCTCTTAAGGTCTCTTCTCATCCCTCCATTTTCTCCTGGTGTTTCCTGACCTCCTCCATGCTTCCCCACAGACATTTCCAACAGGAGGCCAAGTTACAGTGCAGAGCACGTGGGCTTGAACAACTGTTTGGGATCTAAGAGTCTACCATTCCATTCTGGACTCTGACAGTCATTATCTCTTCCTTGAGTCTGTTTCTTTTTTATATATTTTTTTAATCCTCAGTAAAGGAGAAATAAACATGTCAAAGAGTTGAAGTGAGGATCAAATGAAGTGATGATCAAATATTTTGCAAAAAATTTCTCATGCCTAACATATAATAAGTACTCAGATAATGGTGATAATTTTTCTATTGCTCACTTGGGCTTGGATTTTAATTAATTTATTTTTACTGGGTTCTGGACATGTATTTATCCACAATGTTTCCTAAATGTTCACCATGCTTGCTAAAGGTATGGATAAAAGTACATGGGAAGGTGGCCATTACCTAAAAATATAGACTATGCATTCAGTGAGTAATTAGATAATATGAATGAAGTTAAAATGAATGTGTATTTAAAAATAGGTAAGTGATAAAAATACTATGGATTCAGTACCTAAGGTTAAAAATGGGAGGTAGGTGATTTCTATTTGTGGCCATGAGGCTAACATATGTGGAACATGAGAAAAATTACCAGGAGTGGTAGGGATCCTGGTAAACTAGATATATCACACTGCAAGTGAGTTCTACTCACAAATTATTACCATTTACAACCCTCAGGCTCATTATCAAATTATTTCATAACAAGGGAAATCAAACTAGAATTCTTGTGTATGTGCAAAGGTTTTAATGGTTGGTTCAATTTAAATGCAAACACTGAACGACAGACAGTTTTAAATTTTTTTTTTTAAATTTCCAAAGTCATGTCTATGGATGGAATTAACTTTCAGGCTTCCAGTATTTATTTGATCCTGAGTTAAAGGAATTATAATACAAAGGGAAATGTGAGAGAGAGCTCTTCAGAAACTAGAGAAAATTTGAAAGAACAGACAGAACACTAAGAAAGAGTAACTCTCCTTAAATTTTCTATGCAAAATTAGATCAGTAATAAAAGAAATATTCATAGACAAGTAACTATTAAATAAGTGAAATCACAGATGCTTCTTCTTGGAGAAGTGTTTAATTTTACTCTGTTTGAGGTTATTTGAGTAAAGCCTGAATGGGAAGCTTGGCCCCTATGTAAAGCATTATGTAGACCTGATGGTTACAGAAATTATGCAAATACATGTAGTTTAGGGAAGAGGAATTTTCTGTTTATCTCTCTATCCTTCTTTTCTCTTAACTCTAATGTGCCTGTGTGCTAAGTCACTTCAGTCATGTCTGACTCTCTGCGACCCAATGGACTGTAGCCCGCAAGGCTTCTCTGTCCATGGGATTCTTCAGGCAGGAACACTGGAGTGGGTTGCCATTTCCTTCTCCACCAGATCTTCTGATCAGGGATCAAACCCTAGTCTTTTATGTCTACTGAATTGACAGATTGGTCCTTTACCACTAGAGCCACATGGGAAGCCTTTAATTTTACTCATTTTACTCTGTTTAAGGTTATTTGAGTAAAGTCTGTCCAAGTGTGTCCTGATGAGTAAGCCAGGTTTCCAGAGTATGTCTATGGATTCCCAATACTAGAATTTCCTGGTGCATTTGTTAAAATGTATGTTCCTAAATACCAATCCAGTTTTACAGAATTGAATCATTTTGCTTGGGCACAGAAATATGGATTTTTAAAAAATTACTGTGAATTAACTCTAAAATTGAGTAAGGGTTTGGAATTACACAGCTGGACTTAGTCTCTTCAACACTGATCCACAGACTGGCCACCAAAGACACTTGTTCAGTTACAGATTCCAAGTCCCATGTAAACTCACTGGAATCTCCAAGGGACTGAGACTGAAGAGATTTATATTTATGACGAGCTTAACTAGATGATCTTGCTGTGTGTTCAGATGCATGAAGACTATATTTTATTGCATTATATTCATTATTCTTATATTTAATATTTCGTGGATTCTCCTTTTCATGAATAAAGTTGGTAATTTGAAAGTATATAACTTCTATGTAAAATTACATTCTAGACCTATAGTTTGTTTAAATTCATCATAAAAAGAAAACCTAGTGCTTAAGAATGCTGCATTATTTTAAGTTCAATTTCACTGTAACTTCAAAATCATGATAGTGAAGGGAAAGTTGCTTAGTTGTATCTGACTCTTGGTGACCCCATGAATTATACAGCCCATGGAATTCTCCAGGCAAGAATGCTGGAATGGGTTGCTATGTCCTTCTCCAAGGGATCTTCCCAATCCAGGGATTGAACCCAGATCTCCCACATTGCAGGCAGATTTTTTACCAACTGAGCCACCAGGGAAGCCCAAGAATACTGGAGTGGGTAGCCTATACCTTCTCCACCAAACGTGAACACTTGATAAAAGTTATGAATGGTCTAAGAGTATTATTACCAAGACTATTTCTAGTGGCATAAGTAGCCACTGAGCAACTCATAGATAAAATATTTATCCTCAAAGTGTCATATTTAGCAGTTTCTCAGCCACTCCAGTACTATTGCCTAGGAAATCCCATGGATGGAGGAGCCTGGTAGGCTGCAGTCTGTGGGGTCGCTAAGGGTCGGACATGACTGAGTGACTTCACTTTCACTTTTCACTTTCACACATTGGAGAAGGAAATGGCAACCCACTCCAGTGTTCTTGCCTGGAGAATCCCAGGGACGGGGGAGCGTGGTGGGCTTCCGTCATGGGGTCGCACAGAGTCGGACACGACTGAAGTGACTTAGCAGCAGCAGCAGCAGTTATCTAACCTACATGTGAACCTACCTTTGAATAATGGTGAGTTTGTGTTTTAGGCAATCTTACTCAGAAACTAATCAAATTAACATAAGATAAAAAACATCTACTCGACTATATATATGGAAAATGACTACATTATGGGTTCATATGGCTAAAATTTTGTGATCCAGTATCTGGACTTTCACTGGTCCATTTCTGTGAGCAAAACAGGATTATAAACCTATACCACTGATAAGAAATGCACTAGACAATGTATCTTGCATTATTATTTATAATAAAGCAAAATGGAAGTAAAGGAGAAGAATAAGAAGATGAGAAAGAAAAGGAAAGGAGCTTAATAAAAAGGTTATAGACCATCAAAAAAAGAATCTGAAATGACAGTTTTCACTTCCAACTCTTTCAGTTTTTAGGACATATTGAGAGATGAAGGGTTCATCTATATAAGCTATCTCCCAGTATAAATATATTCTAAACTCCTGCCATTTTAGTATAATATGAGGAGAGGTAATATACACCTTGATATCTCTTCTTTAGCTGTAGGCAGATGATGTATATTAGCAAAATATATGAGTCTTTGAGGTTGAAGTATTTATCAAAATAAGAGTATATTTTTGGCTGGGGCAATGAACATATCCATCCATCATAAAGTGATATTTAGGCTATAAAAAATAGCCTACTGAGTTCAGTTTTTTCTTCATTTGGTACATTTTCCATTTGCAGATATTCAAGGCTAACTAGGAGCATGCTAGAACATATATTGTGAGACAGAAGCAGGGAAATATTTCAGGTAAAGTCATTCTTAATGGCAATGACAATGATTATAAAATTATGTTTCATCACCAAGATTATTGGGAGTTTCAAAGAAGAAAATGCAAGTAGGATGCATAACATAATGTCTGGCACAGAAAAAGAATTCCACAAATGTATTACTATAATTATGATTATTATTATTACTATTTCACTGGCTATCCCACTATGTAAATAAACATATACATTCTAATAACATAAATTATCCACTTGAGCATAAGTGTGTACATACACACGGATGTGTACAGGGCAAAATTGTGAGTTGCTGCATGTTATCTATTTCTACATTTATACTACATGGTTATGCTGAATTATTATTATAAAAGTATGTGTCTTAACAAAATTAAAAAAATATCCTAAGCTATTACATGCAAGAAAAACCTCATTATAAAGGAACTGTACATGAAGATACACTGAGGTGCTTTATATGGAGATAACAGTAGCATCTTAGTCTATATGAAAAAAATAAAATCTGTAGGAAAAAAGGCACTCCAGGAAGATATTTAAGTATCAAATGGATATGTTCATTAAAAGGATAAATTTCATATGAAATTTTAAAAATTGATTTTTGGTCTATGCTATTAATTATTACTATTTTTAAAATTTCTTACTGAATTATTTATTATTATAATTATTTTCCCCATGCCATGTGGCTTGTGGGATCTTAGTGCTGGACTGGATGAAGCACAAGCTGGAATCAAGATTGCCAGGAGAGATATCAACAACCTCAGACATGCAGATGATACCACCCTTACAGTAGAAAGCAAAGAGGAACTAAACAGCCTCTTGATGAAGATGAAAGAGGAGAGTGAAAAATCTGGCTTAAAACTCAACATTCAAAAAATTAAGATCATGGCATCCAGTCCCATCACTTCATGGCAAATAGATAGGGAAACAATGAAAATAGTGAGAGACTTTATTTTCTTGAGTTCCAGAATCACTGGAGCAATGAAATTAAAAGATGCTTGATACTTGGAAGAAAAGCTATGACAAACCGAGACAGTGTATTTAAAACCAGAGACATTACTTTGTCAACAAAGTTCTATATAGTCAAAACTATGGTTTTCCCAGTAGTCATGTACGGATATGAGAGTTGAACCATACGAAGGCTTAGCACCAAATAATTGATTTTTTTTTGAACTGTGGTGCTGGAGAGTACTCTTGACTCGGACTGCAAGGAGATCCAACTAGTCAATCCTAAAGGAAATAAATGAACTGAACTGATTCATTGGAAGGACTGATGCTGAAGCTGAAGACCCAATACTTTGGCTACCTGAGGAAAAGAGCTGGCTCACTGGAAAAGACCTTGTTGCTGGGAAAGATTGAAGGCAGGAGAAGGGGACAACATAGGATGAGATGGTTGGATGGCATCACCGAGTCAATGGACATGAGTTTGAGCAAGCACTGAGAGATGATGTAGGACAGGGAAGCCTGATGCCCTGCTGTCCATAGGGTCACAAAGAGTTGGACAAGACTGAGCGACTGAACAACCTATAAAATGTATAAATATATATGTTTACATAATCTGTAGAATTGCCTGTATTTAAAATAAAATTCTGTTTGCAAAAGAAGAAACAGTAGTCTACACTAATAACTAGCATTGCCATTCCAAGGGAAATACTATCCATATGATGCTATCCATTCCCTGCTATTGGAAGACTGTTCGTAAAACACACTGCCATGATTTCCTAAAAAAAATACAATAATATAAAAGATATAATACTAATTTTTTTGAACATGTAAGAAAAAAATTCCAATCTTTTAAATTTTAATAGAAAATACATTCCTCTTGGAGAATAACACGATGGCAGATTTAAGCATAACCTGTTCCCTAAGGTGTACTGTGTAAGTAGAGAAAACTATTATTTAAGTAGTAGAAATTGCTGTTCATTTTAAATAAACCTTGTGGACATAAATCTGATTCACTCATAAAAGCTAAATTTAGCTGTAATTATTTTTGTAACAAGAGCAACATTCATCTTAAAATGGATTAAGCCTAGGATTCTTTTATTTCAAGTAAATGAACATCTATTGATTAGAGACCTTCAAAATCTGTACTAGCAGCAATAATTACGATTATTAATAAAATATTCTCTTGAGCACAAATTCAGTGTTTCAATTTATTAAATATGCTGAGCTCTGCATCTCATTCTAAGATAATTTTATAAGAAAAGTTTACTTTGTATGAGAATATTAATGATATATGCAAACAATGTTTACTTGAACTTCACAAAATATGAGGTTCACAGAAGCTCATTTCTCTGAATACTTTATCTACCTAAAGTCAGAATTTTAACTGGGTAAACCCACCTACCTTTTTCATAAATGAAAAAAAATAATCACTATCTTCTATTTTTTACTGCCTGTGAAAATTCAGTTTCCGTTTTTCTTATTTTAACCTAAGAAGAAACTTATTTTTCTTTCTAAGAGTACAATTTTCAGCATTTTTTTTAATTTTAAAACTCCTTATCTTTTCTCCTCAAATTCCAATCTTCTCTGAGCAATCTCATCCTTACTTAGCTGGAATCACCTACCCTACAAGAAGGACTGGTTTCTCAATAAATGAAGAGACATGTAAAAAACTTAATGAAAGCTAAAATGTAGGTGGAAGAAGAAGGGAAGGAATATTCTTCAGGAAAGGAAAGAAAGGGTATTTAACATGGGTGCAACCAAGGAGAAGTGAAACTGGAGAAAGGGATTGCTTGATAGCATCAAATGCCATAAGAGAAAGAGAAAGGAGGTGGAGTTTTTCATTTGCATAAGGGGAATCCATTTTAACTCTGAAAGTTAGATTTATTAGCAAGGAATGAGGATTTAAATTTTCTATGTGATCATTTGTTTATGAATCACCAGTCCTTCCTATAAGGTAGATGATTTGGATTAAGTAAGGATAAGATTTTGTGCAGAGGCATGGGCAACATATATAGATGATAAAGGAGAATATCATGAAATAAATTTGCTGTTGAAAAACGACAGATTATTCTTTATGTTTGTAAGGGTGTATATGGGGCTAAGGGTCAATGCTGTGTATTTCTACTAAAGGAAGTATGCTGTGTGCTGTGTTTAGTCTCTTGGCTGTGTCCTGCAACCCCATGGATTGTAGCCCACCAATCTCCTCTGTCCATGGGGACTCTCCAGGCAAGAATGCTGGAGTAGGTTGCCATGCCCTCCTCCAGGGGATCTTCCGAACACAGGGACTGAACCCAGGTCTCCCACACTGCAGGCTGACTCTTTACTGTTTGAATCACCAGGGAAGCCCAACAATACTGGAGTGGGTAGCCTATCCCTTCTCTAAGGGAACTTCTCTACCCAAAATTGAACTGGGGTCACATGCATTGCAGGTGGATTCTTTACCAGCTGAGCTACCAGGGAAGACGCCCAAAGGAAGTATACATGTTTATAAGTGTGTGTGTGTGTGTGTGTGTGTGTGTGTGTGTGTGTGTGATTATATGGTCAGGTGTGTGTAGCAGGCAAGTTAGGCAAAAGATGTCCCTGGCTTTCCCTGTCTCTGAAGAGCGGCACTGTAGCTCCAGGGAAAGTGAGTGTTAGAATTTGTAGATACCCTTGACTCTGAAACCTATAATAATCAATGACAGGACTTTAATCTTCATATTCTATAGGTCCTGAATAATGAGACACTCTGGCTACATTGATATCATCTGCCCCAATGCTTTAACCTAGTCTGCAAAACTGCTTTAAATGTTTCCTTTCATTATTCTAAATCCTATTGTTAAACATCACTGTCATCTTGCTCTTTTTTTTTTTTTGCAAATCCATGAGTTAACCCAGTGGCTACATCCTCTATAATGTTTCACATGTCTGTAATTTCTTTCCGTTCCTTTCCTACCAGTGTTTTCCATAATCTCTTTCATTGTGGTTTCTTTCAAAGTAGTTTGTTTATGTTAAGTCTCCAAAGACTTGATGAACCTTATTACTTTCAGATACAATTTTCTTCATACATCACATTTCTTTTTTGGTTAGTTCTTCGATTCAATGCCTATTTGACTCCCATTACCTCAAAACAAAATACAATCTTACCAGTCTAATTATTCACAGTTTGGTTCAATTGATTTTACTTTCCCTGCCTGCCTTTCCATGAATCTATTCTAAGTGCACTAGTTTCCACTTTGTGTTGACTTCTTTCCTAGAATGTTCATTTCCAGTCTTATCCATTTAAGCAAATAACACCAACTACTAAAGTGAAACATGGGTCACAGTCTTGGCTAACTCAATGAAACTATGAGCTATGCTGTATAGGCCACCCAAGATAGTTGGGTCATGGTGGAGAGTTCTGACAAAACGTGGTCCACTGGAGAAGGGAATGACAGACCACTTTCTATTCTTGCCTTGAGAACCCCATGAACAGTATGAAAAGGCAAAAAGATATGACATTAAAGGAGGAACTTCCCAGGTTGTTAGGTGCCCAATATGCTACTGGAGAAAAGCAGGGAAATAGCTCCAAAAAGAATGAAGAGGCTGAGCCAAAGTGGAAACAACACCCAGTTGTGGATATGTCTGGGAGTGAAAGTAAAGTCCGATGCTGTAAAGAACAATACTGCATAGGAAACTGGGATTTTAGGTCTGTGAATCAAGGTTAATTGAAAGTGGTCAAACAGGAGATGGTGAGTGAACATCCATATTTTATGAATCAGTGAACTAAAATGGACCGGAATGGGCGAATTTAATTCAGATGACCATTATATCTATGACTGTGGGCAAGAATCTCTTAGAAGAAATGGAGTAGCCCTCATAGTCAACAAAAGATGGAGAAGAATATACAGTCAGCAAAAACAAGAAAATTCAGAATTAAATTGAGGAAACAGAGAAAAACCCTAGGCCATTCAGGGTTGACCTAAATCAAATCCCTTACAATTATACAATGTAACTGACAAATAGATTCAAGAGATTAGATCTGATAGACAAAGTGCCTGAAGAACTATAGACAGAGGTTCATAACTTTGTACAAGAAGTGGTGATCAAAACCATCCCCAAGAGAAAGAAATTCAAAAAGGCAAAATGGTTGTCTGAAGAGGCCTTACAAATGGCTGAGAAAAAAAGAGAAGTGAAAGGCAAAGGAGAAAAGGAAAGATATACCCATCTCAATGCAGAGTTCCAAAGAATAGCAAGGAGAGATAGAAAGCCTTTCTAAGTGAATGCAAAGAAATAGAGAAAAAAAAAAAATAGAATGGGAAATACTAGAGATCTCTTCAAGAAAATGAGAGCTACCAAGGGAACATTTCATGCAAAGATGGGCACAATAAAGGACAGAAATGGTATGGACCTAATAGAAGCAAAGATATTAAGAAGAGGTGGCAAGAATACACAGAATAACTATACAAATAAGATCTTCAAGGCCCAGATAACCACAATGGTGTGATCACTCACCTAGAGCCAGACATTCTAGAATGCAAAGTCAAGTGGGCCTTAGGAAGCCTCACTACAAACAAAGATAGTGGAGGTGATGGAATTCCAGCTGAGCGATTTCAAGTCCTAAAAGATGATGCTGTGAAAGTACCACTCAATATGCCATAAATTTGAAAAACTCAGCAGTAGCCACAGGACTAGAAGAGGTCAGTTATCATTCCCACCCCAAAGAAAGACAATGCCAAAGAATGTTCAAACTACCACACAATTGTACTCATTTCACATGATAGCAAAGTGATTCTCAAAATTCTCAAAGCTAGGCTTCAACAGTACATTTACTGAGAACTTCCAGATGTTTGCTGGATTTAAAAAAGTCAGAGGAACCAGAGGTCAAATTGTGAATATCCACTGGATCACTGTAAATGGAAGAGTGTTCCAGAAAAATATCTACTTCTGCTTCATTGACTTTGCTAAAGCCTTTGACTCTGTGGATCACACAAACTGTGGAAAATTCTTAAAGAGAATGGAATACTGGACCACCTTACCTTTATTCTGAGAAATCTGTATGCAGGTCAAGAATCAACAGCTAGAACTGGACATGGAACAACTATCTGGTTCAAAATTTGGAAAAGACTATGTCAAGGCTATATATTGTTACCCCACTTACTTAACTTATACTCACAGTACAATATGTGAAATGCCAGGCTGGATGAAGCACAAGCTGGAGTCAAGATTGCTGGGAGAAATATCAATAACCTCAGATATGCAGATGACACCACCCTAATAGCAAAAAGTGAAGAGGAACTAAAGAGCCTCTTGATGAAGATGAAAGAGGAGAGTGAACAAGCTGATTTAAAACTCAACATTCAAAAAACTAAGATCATGGCATCCAGTTTCATCACTTTAATGCAAATAGATGGGGAAACAATGGAAACAGTAACAGATTTTATTTTCTTGGGCTCCAAAGTCACTGCAGATGGTGATTGCAGCCATGAAATTAAAAGACACTTGCTCCTTGGAAGAAAAGCTATAACCAACCTAGACAGCATATTAAACAGCAGAGACATTACTTTGCCAACAAAGGTCCATATAGTCAAGGCTATTGTTTTTCCAGTTGTCATGTATGGATGTGAGAGTTGGACCATAGAGCACCAAAGAACTGATGCTTTTGTACTGCAGTGTTGGAGAAGACTCTTGAGAGTCCCTTGGGTTGCCAGGAGATCAAACTGGTCAATCCTGAAGGAAATCAATCCTGAATATACATTGGAAGGATTGATGCTCAAACTGAAGGTCCAAAACTTTACCCACCTGATGCAAAAAACTGACTCACTGGAAAAGATCCTGATGCTGGGAAAGATAGAAGGAAGAAGGAGAAGGGTAGGACAGAGGATGAGGTGGTTGGATGCAATCACTGACTCATTGGATATGAGTTTAAGTGATCTCCAGGAGATGATTAAGGATAGGGAAACCTTGGTGCCTCAGTAATGGGGTAGCAAAGAGTCGGAGAAGCAACAATAGCAGCAACAACTAAAGTGAAACTCAAGTCGTAAGTTGTCCGTTGTCTTTGACCCTTCAGATGTGTTTGTGACAGAAACTCTGTATACTTCCATCATGCCTCAGGTTTCACATGTTGTCTCATATATAATTTTTGTTAGTATTTGTATGTTTATTTTTAAACTATATGTTGCATTATCTTAAGGAGATGATTTACTTCACTTATACTGATATTTTATGGGAAGCTACTGAAATCTAAATAAGCACAATGAAAATTATGTCCCTTTAACTGAGTATCACTGAATATATTTATAAATTCGGATAAAAATCTGAATACTGGAAAATTTGTTACAAACTGAAAAAAATTTTATTGAAGAAAATGATATTTAGAAATCATAATAAAATGTTAAAAATAAAACATTAAAAATTCAATATTGAATTTTAGTTGTAAAACTCAAATAGATTCCAAATTATAATTGAATAGATATACAAGAAGTTTTTTTAGAGTTAAAATAGAAATTTAAAAATTTTCTATTACATTGGTCAGAATGGCCATCATCAAATGTCTACAAATAATAAATGCTGGAAATGATATAGAGAAAAGAGAACCCTCCTGTTGGTGTGAATGTAAATTGGTACAGACACAATGTAGAATAGTAAGAATATGCCTTAAAGAACTAAAAATAGAACTACCATATAAGCCAGCATACACACTCCTGGGTATATATATGGAAAAGACAAAAACTCTAATTTTAAAACATGCATGCATCTCAATGTTCATAGCAGCACTATTCACAATAGCCAAGGCATGAAAGCTATCTAAATGATATAACGATCATATTTGGAAAGCAGAATTAGGGACACAGATGCAGAAACAAACATATGGACACCAAGAGGGGAAAGGACAGGGGTAGGAAGAATTGGGAAATCAGGATTGCCATATATATACTATAGATATTATGTATAAAATAGTTACCAATGAGAACCACTGTATAGTTCAGGGAACTCTACTCAGTGCTCTTTGGTGACCTAAATAGGAAGGAAATTCAACAAGGAGAGGATATATGTTTACATATAGCTGATTCATTTTGCTGTACAGTAGGAACTAACACAACATTGTAATTATACTCCAAATAAATTTAACTTAAAAAACGGAATAAAAAGTTGAATGGAAATATAAAGAAAAAAACAGAGTTGTTTAAAAGTCAACAGACATTTTCTAGGGAAAAGTTGTCAGGACTTGGCAAATAAGATAACTGATATAAAAGATCAAAACATGTGAGAGGAAACTCTCACGTATCTTTTGTTTTATTATGTTATGTATTTCAGTGGCTTATAGAAACACATTTTTATGAGAACATTTGCTATTCCATTTTCCTTAGAGATAATGTTTCAGGCAACTAAAATCAACTTTGATTAATTATTATTGCTTATCTGCACTCGATGTTTGAATGTCATAAGACATATCTAAAAAATAGAACCAGGGATTTGATATCTGTGAAATTTTCTCCCCAAGGAATGAGTGAAAATGTATGTAAAGTCAGTGTTTACGTGATTTGTACTTCCTGTCTTTTGTGTATTGGAATAGGAAGAGTTTTTAAATGACAAAAAATAACATCTTTTTGAGAATAAAGGAAAATATCAGGCATTATGATATTTTTAATACACATGTTTTCCTCTAACCATTTATTTAACACATATTTACTCATATATCTATGGATGTACCATGTATTCACCTAGTGATGTGATGGAACTGAAGCTATATTTTATTTAGGAGCAAAAGTGAATGTAGGTGGCCATATTGGCAAGAATCAACACTGGAAGACTCAATAAAAAGGAACTGTCTAAATAGCCATGTTCAAGAGGGCATACCAGGAACAAGAGTTGAATTCAAGTTGAAGGATCTGATATAGAGGAAGGTACAAAACATAAGCCATTCATGACTCCAATCATGGAGATATTGGGTGAAATAGATGAAAGGAATCTTTAATTGAGGGCCAACAGCTAAGTCCACAGGCAAAATAAAGTAATCCTTAAAAGCAGTCTACCACTTGGAAGGTAAATTTCATCTAAAATATCCATGTCAGTGTGTTAGTTGCTCAGTCATGTCCGACTCTTTGCGACCTCACAGACTGTAGCTCACCAGGCTTCTCAATCTATGGGATTCTCCAGGCAAGAATACTGGAGTGGATTGCCACTCCTTTCTCCAGAGGATATTCCCAACCCAGGAATTGAACACTGGTCTTCTGCATTGCAGGCAGATTCTTTACAGTTTGAACTACTGGGAAGTCATACATGAAGATAAATATTACCAAGTTATTACCTTTAATATTTTGATAATCTCGTTGGGAAAAAAGTGAAAGTGAAGTCACTCAGTCGTGCCCGACTCTTTGCGACCCCATGGATTGTAGACTACCAGGCTCCTTAGTCCATGGAATTTTCCAGGCAAAAGTACTGGAATAGGTTGCCATTTCCTTCTCCAGGTGATCTTCCTGACCCAGGGATTGAACCCAGGTCTCCCTCATTGCAGGCAGATGCTTTACCATCTGAGCCACCAGTGTTATGCTGTGTGCAAGGCCTGTTGACCGGAGAGCTGGACTCAGATAGTAAGACGCTTTTTATACCCTCCTCTGTCCTTGGAATGTTATGTTCTGCCACCAGTCTCCTAGTGGGAGCTGTTCCAAGTGAATAATCTCTAGAGAGTAAGGTTGTTCAGACCATCTGGACAGTATACTTGATTGAGCCATGTTAAGGTTCTACCTAAACATTAATGCTTCGGGATGGTGCACTGGGATGACCCAGAGGGATGGGATGGGGAGGGAGGTTCAAGATGGGGAACACATGTACACCCGGGGCGGATTCATGTCAATGTATGGCAAAACCAATACAATATTGTAAAGAAATTAGCCTCCAATTAAAATAAATAAATTTAAAACAAAACTCTTTACATATTCTGGAAAAATATTAAGATTTTTATGGACAGATGTGGAGATCTAGTTATCTTACAACCACCCAAGATTGGCCTCATATATAAACTCCCTTGTTTATTAAACCTATCACCTACCAATCTGGAGTGGCCTCTCTCTTTCTCTGGTCTCTCTCTCCCCTGCTTGTATGGAGGCCAGTTTGTGAACTAGGAGCACACATGGCAGAGTGTGAATGATTCTACAAGGGATGAAGTTGGAAGGAATCTTATAGAGCAAAACGTCCTAGCTTGTTCTTCAAGGAAAGGAGAAGCTTTCCAGGTAAGATGTTGAACAAACTCCATGAAAGATAACTGAGACATAAGATGTATGCTTTGCTTGAGCAAATCTAAGGTAAGAGTTGAGTAGATGAGCTTGAATAGGAATGCAGGATGAATTATGGAGCATTTTGTAGACTGGGCTAAAAGATTTAATCCATTTAAAATTAGAACATTCTCTAAAACCATACAAAAAAATAAACTCAAATGGATTAGAGAGCTAAATATAAGGCCAGATACTATAAAACTGTTAGAGGCAGAACACTCTGATGTAAATCATAGCAAGATCTTTTTTCATTTACCTCGTAATGAAAACAAAAATAAATAAATGGGACATAATTAAACTTAAATGCTTTTGCACAGCAAAGGAAAACACAAAAGAATACTCACAAAATAGGAGAAATATTTGCAAATAAAGTGACTGACAGGGATTAACCTCCAAAATATATAAACACCTCATGCAACTCAATATAAACAACCCAATCAAAAATGAGCAGAAAATCTAAATAGATATTTCTGCAAAGAAGACATACAGGTGACAAAGAGGCACATGAAAGATGCTCAACATCACTAACCATTAGAGAAATGCAAATCAGAACTGCAATGAGGTATCATCTCACACTGGTCAGAAAAGCCATTATCAAAAAAATCTATTAAACAATAAATGCTGGAGAGGATGTGGAGAAAAGGGAACCCTCCCATGCTATGATGGAAATGTAAATTAGTACAGTCACTATGGAGAACAGTATGGAGGTTCCCTGCATGGGCACTAAGTCACTTCAGTCATGTCCAACTCTTTGCAACCCTATGGACTGTAGCCCACCAGGCTCCTCTGTTCATTCTCGAGGCAAGAATACTGGAGTGGGTGGCCATGGCCTCTTGCAGGGGATCTTCCCAACCCAGGAATTGAACCCAGACCTCTTATGTCTCCTGCATTGGCAGGTGGGTTCTTTACAATTAGCACCACCTGGGAAGCCCACAGAGGCTCCTTATAAAACTAAAAATAGAACTACCACATGGTATGATCTAGTAATCCCACTCTTGGGGATATATCCAGAGAAAGCCATGATTCAAAAAGATCCATGTACTCCATTGTTCATTTCAGCACTATTTACAATAGCCAGGACATGGAAGCAACGTAAATGTCCATCAACAGAAGAATGTTTAAAGAAGATGTGGTACATGTATACAATGGAATACTATTCAGCCATAAAAAGAAGTGAAGTTGGGTCATTAGTAGTGATGTAGATGGACCAAAAGACTGTGCTACACAGTGAAGTAAGCCAGATACAGACAAATATATCACTTACATATAGCTTCCCTGGTGGCTCAGTGGTAAATAATCCTACCAATGCAGGAGACCTCGGTTTGATCCGTGAGCTGGAAAGATTCTCTGGAGAAGGAAATGGCAACCCTCCTCAGTATTCTTGCCTGGGAAATACCTTTGATAGAGAAACCTACAGTTCATAGGGTCACAAGAGTTGGACATGACTAAACAAAAACAACATATTTTATATGTGGAATCTAAAAAAAAAGCACAAATGAACCTATTTACAAAACAGAAATAGAGTAACAGATATATAAAACAAACATAGTTACAAGGGGGGAAGAAAGGGGTGAGGGATAAATTGTGACATTGGGATCGACATATAGACACTACTAGATATAAGATAGGTTAACTAAAAAGACCTTTGTAGGTCAGGAAGCAACAGTCAGAACTGGACATGGAACGACAGACTGGTTCCAAATAGGAAAAGGAGTACATCAAGGCTGTATATTGTCACCCTGATTATTTAACTTATATGCAGAATACATCATGAGGAACGCTGGGCTGGAAGAAGCACAAGCTGGAATCAAGATTGCCGGGAGAAATATCAATAACCTCAGATATGCAGATGACACCACCCTTATGGCAGAAAGTGAAGAGGAACTCAAAAGCCTCTTGATGAAAGTGAAAGAGGAGAGTGAAAAGGTTGGCTTGAAGCTCAACATTCAGAAAACAAAGATCATGGCATCTGGTTCCATTACTTCATGGGAAATAGATGGAAAAACAGTGGAAACAGTGTCAGACTTTATTTTTTTGGGCTCCAAAATCATTGCAGATGCTGATTGCAGCCATGCTGATTGCAGCCATGAAATTAAAAGACGCTTACTCCTTGGAAGGAAAGCTATGACCAATCTAGACAGCATATTAAAAAGCAGAGATGTTACTTTGCCAACAAATGTCCATCTAGTCAAGGCTATGGTTTTTCCAGTAGTCATGTATGGATATGAGAGTTGGACTATAAAGAAAGCTGAGCACCGAAGAATTGATGCTTTTGAACTGTGGTGTGGAGAAGACTCTTGAGAGTCCCTTGGACTGCAAGGAGATCCAACCAGTCCATCCTAAAGGAGATCAGTCCTGGGTGTTCATTGAAAGGTCTAATGCTGAAGCTGAAACTCCAATACTTTGGCCATCTGATGCAAAGAGCTGACTCACTGGAAAAGACCCTGATGCTGGGAAAGATTGAGGGCAGGAGGAGAAGGGGACGATAGAGCATGAGATGGTTTGATGGCATCAATGACTCAATGGACATGAGTTTGGGTAGGCTCTGGGAGTTGGTGATGGACAGGGAAGCCTGGTGTGCTGCAGTTCATGGGGTTGCAAGAGTCAGACACAACTGAGTGACTCAACTGAACTGAACTAAAGGACTTGGCTTCTCATATGGCTCAGTGAAACAGAATCTACTTACCAATGCAGGGGATACAAGAGATACAGATTTGATCCCTGAGTAAGGAGGATAAAGACAGCCCATTCTAGTATTCTTGCCTGGAAAATCCCTTGGAAAGAGGAGCGGACAGGCTGTAGTCTATGGAGTTGCAGAGTCAGATATGACTTAGCAAATGAGCAGGCACTCAAAAGAATGAAACTATCACTAGAGTGGACATGTGCTGCCATATTACCAATTCTCAGAAAACAACTAAAAATATAAAACAACTAATTTCATATTACTTTATCAGTTATTTATCAGTTAGTTCAGTTCAGTCGCTCAGTCGTGTCCGACTCTCCGCGACCCCATGAATCACAGCACGCCAGGCCTCCCTGTCCATCACCAACTCCAGGAGTTCACTCAAACTCATGTCCACAGAGTCGGTGATGCCATCCAGCCATCTCATGCTCTGTCGTCCCCTTCTCCTCCCGCCACCAACATTTCCCAGCATCGGAGTCTTTTCCAGTGAGTCAACTCGTCGCATGAGGTGGCCAAAGTATTGGAGTTTCAGCTTTAGCATCAGTCCTTCCAATGAACACCCAGGATTGATCTCCTTTAGAATGGACTGGTTGGATCTCCTTGCAGTCCAAGGGACTCTCAAGAGTCTTCTCCAACACCATAGTTCAAAAGCATCAATTCTTCGTATGTGCATTCAATTAAGGAAAAATTATATCGTCAGTCAATAGTTATTCATACAACATTCAGTATTCCTAAATTTTAACATCCTTAAATAATTAGAAAAGGTGCACTCATGATATTATTGTGGGAATTCAAGCTAAAATAGCCATGAAATTATGTCCATTTTTGCTAATGGCTGTCATACAGTTATTACTGTGTTGTCCCATTTATCACAGCACTATGTATGAGCTATGAGCAATAGGGAATGAATACTGCTGAACTTAATAATTGAGCACCAGCACACCAACCTTTCAAAGCCAGGCGTTAAACCTGTATAATTGATAAAGAGGAAATACTAAGTGGAAGTTCCTTTTGAGGATTCACATGTATTTCCTTCTTGCACACCTATAAATTCATGACACGAATTCTTCCATTATTCATTTCTTCAATTATTACTTTATCATCTACCTTAAAGAAGCAGGTTAAAATTAAAATCAAAATTTTACTGTGTATTCATTGAAACTATATCTAATTGGGTATGCAATACAGTCTTAGATAATAGTGTTTAATTTATTATAACTAAATTTTGTTTAACATCAGTCTTAATTTTGACTCACCTAGTTCTTTAGTTAGAAACAAACATTGCCACACTTTGTGCTTTTAAAACTAAGCTTCTATTTTCTAAAATACTAAAATGCATGAGTTGACCCTCACTAGTTAAAATGTGAACTACATTAAAAATCCATTTTCTTAATCAGGATGCAGCTGAGTTATTTTAGATTCTAAACCATTAAAATTATCATGAACAATTTTCTGTGAAAGCATTTATTGTTGCTATAGTTTATTCATAGTTACACATTAGGCTCCACTAGCCACCCAATTTGATATTCGCTGTCAGAAACACAAGAAAATTTAGAAATGATCATTCCTTTTTACACTAATTGTACAAAGTAGCATCTTGTGAAATTATGTAATTTAAAAAAATAATTTGCTAGAATCTATTACAGTGATTGCAAAGCCAAAAAGGTGAGTGCATGTTTAGGACATTTAAAAATCTTTGCAAAAGCTTAATTAAAATTAAAATATTTAGAATATACAGAACCATAAAGTAATAAAGCTTTTTTTTTCCCTTTGCTGGAAATATGTTAATTTTATAACACTGTTTCTTTGCAGAGATATTTGTATAGGTGCTTGGCCACATCAAACAGGGAAGATTAATTATAATTCTCTAAATGTAATTTGGCATAAGCAAACTTGCGTTTTACTGTGCAGGAACAGAAGAGAAGAGAAATATGGTGAAAAGATTTAGAAAAATCATCTAGAGTTCACTTGATATTTTAAAATCAGAAATATTAAAAATATTACAAAACAGAAAACTGCTGGAGATCTTAAGTTTGTTGTTCAAAGACACCTTACAGACATTAAGCTGTCAAAGGAAACAAAGCTGGATAAGTTAAAAAGCACCAGACAAATTTTATTCAGACTACTGCAATATGGGACAAAGACTTCAGAATCTGGACTCAATTCTGCTGAAACAAAAGGCAGGAGGCTTTTTCAATGCTGATATATGCTAAAGGAAAAATGCCAAAGGGCTTTAAAGACATTGCCAATGTGTCTAGGCCACTTGTGTTTATTAACTGGCACTTATCAAAGTCAGGTTCCTATCTTCCAGCAGAGCCTAGAAGACAGGGACCCTATATTTCTTTCTTTCTTTATTGATAAGTTTTACAGCGTTGTGGTGGTCTATGCCGTACATCAATGCAAATCAGTGGATATATATATCCCCCTCCTTTTGAGCCTCCTTTGCCTTCCCCTCCCCCATTCTACCCCTCTAGGTCATCACAGAGTGCCAGGCTGTACTCTCAGTGTTATGCCCTTCTACTAGTTTATTTATTTATTTGGCCTGATATTCCTGATGATTAAATTTCAAAGGAGCACAAAGAATGATATTCCTAGGTTGTATAAAATGTATCTCAAAGGAATAGAAAAGTATTTACAATCACATGCTTTCTGAAAGAAATGTTCTAAGAGATAGGTTAGGCACCTTTACTCAGGTTTTGGCTGGAACAAAGAGTAAATTCTTTCAGCAGTGTTGAGCCTTCTAGACAGATATTTAAGGGGCTTCCTCAAAACTAGATTGAAAGAGAGTAGTCACAGGTTTATTAATCACTTATCTGAAATTTCCAAATCCAAAAATATGTCACGGACTCTAAAATCAGACATGGATCCTGCCTCAAAAGGATTTGTTCTGTTAAGTTCTGAGGACAGAATATTAATATAGTTTTGTGGGGGAGATGTGTAAACATTATAGGTCACCTAGGATAAGAAGTAGATAGCCTATACCCTCACTCATGGTAATACTGAAAAGGAAGCAGGGAATGAAAAGTATATTCTCACTTGTAGAGGAAAAAAAAATTAAAATCCCACGAGACTCTCTGTTTAATGGACTGAAGTCTGAATTTTCACTCCAAATTGCATTTGGTGTAACACCATGATGGAGTATAAAGATCAAAGAAGGTCCCAGTAAATGGGAAAATTTCCTGAGAAAGTAGTTAGGTAATTCTTAAGGAAAAAAAAAAAAAACACAGAGTAACCTGAGCATATATAAATGTGAAGATCAGCAAGCCAAGTTAGGAGTAAAAGGGTATCAGGTATTTTCTCCTAAATGCTTTAGATTTTAGGTATGTTCTTTTGTGAGAATTTAAAGATACTTCAGCACTCTAGATGGAACCCACACTCATTTCCTTCTGAAATTCTGATGCTTTGCTCTAATCATTCACTAACATTTCCATGATCCCGAAGTTTGATGAGGTTTTGTTTTACTAAATAGGAAACAGTGACATTAAAGAATGTAGCTGGTTATTTAACATATTATTTCTTTAGATCAGGGAATAAAGGAAAATAATGACTGATGCTAAAGCTGAAACTCCAATACTTTGGCCACCTCATGCGACGAGCTGACTCATTAGAAAAGACTCTGATGCTGGGAAAGATTGGGGGCAGGAGGAGAAGGGGATGACAGAGAATGAGATGGCTGGATGGCATCACCGACTCGATGGACATGAGTTTGAGTGAACTCCGGGAGTTGGCGTGGGAGGCCTGGCGTGCTGTGATTCACGGGGTCGCAAAGAGTCAGACACGACTGAGCAACTGAACTGAACTGAACTGAACTGAAGGAATGTCTGAATCCAAGGACTAGACTGTCGAAAACACAGAGTGACTTACAGTTGAGAACATCTTGACCATGGAGAAAAGTGTTTATGAGAAAATAGATGCAAAAGGCAAAGTTATGAAGCAGTATAAACTCTCATTCCCCACACAATACTCACACACTGAGGAAAATGGGAGTCTCTGATCTCCAAGGTTTTAGAAACTAAGAATTATATATAAATCAATTATGGTTTTAACCCAATGCTAATGAACATATTCACTGTGAAGAGACCTCTCTACAATAAAGGAAACCTGAATTTAAGTCATAAAAAGTGCTTACGAACACAGAGAGAACTTAAGAAAATTTAAAAGCAAACAACCCGAGTATAGATGGGCCCATGCATTCTCTGATATTCCATGACACTCACACACCAGCCATGCATCTGTATCCCGCTCTGAGAGCCATTCCTCAGAATCACAGATCGTTTCCGCACTTTGGCTATCCTGATTTCCACAGCCAAATTACCAAGATTAATTCATAAAGGCTCCTCACTCTCAGACACTTGTGTCAGGAGCAACTTCTGTTATCAAGCATGAAAGCAATACTGCATTTCAAGGGAATGGGACTTTTATGAAGGAAACTATGAGAACTGGATACTGTCTTCTATAATTTGGAATGTAATTTATATGATCTGTCAAATAGAAAATTTTAAAAAATAATTAAAATCTCAAAATATCCCTTCTTTGTTGTATCTATGGAAAATAAAGAATATTTTTCTAGTTTTCCTTCTTGAAGTCTATATACATTCCTGTACTTATTGGACTTTATCTAAAAATATATAGCTTCATTTAGAAAATGGAGAATTATTTATCTGTTAATATAAGAGATGGCTGTGTTCTTAGTGTACAAGTCAGGGCTCTATAAAGTTTCTTAAAAGAAGATATGAATGGAAATCATAATGAAGAACAGGAAAAGAGACTAAGAAGAAAGTTTATATATTTGGTTTTAACTTTGGTAATTAAGAGAGTTAATTTGAAAGATGCTTTTGTATCTATGACAACTTCCAATTTCTTCAGCTGTGGATATACTAACCAAAAATTTGAACTTCAATGAAATAGAGAAGACACATGATTAGACTTCTTTACAATCATAAAACTGTAGTTCATTCTTCTCTATACTTCTAAAATGCCATGTAATTCCTTTAATTACTACTTTAGATAGCAAGCACAAAATAGAGAATTGTGGAGTTGACTCACTGGAAAAGACTCTGATGCTGGGAGGGATTGGGGGCAGGAGGAGAAGGGTATGACAGAGAATGAGATCGCTGGATGGCATCGCCGACTCGATGGACATGAGTTTGAGTGAACTCTGGGGAATGACATGGACAGGGAGGCCTGGCGTGCTGTGATTCATGGGGTCACAAAGAGTCGGACATGACTGAGTGACTGAACTAAACTGAACTGATACCAAGGTCACAGGTGTGGAGCCCTGTACAAAGGTCACAAAATAAAAATCTTGGAAACTGACCAAGCCCCATAGCAACTGTCACCATGAGCCTCTGGATCTAAACTGGCCAGTTCTCTGATCCCATATTAGGTAAAATACTCACCCTATTATCCACCCTATAGCATCATAACTGATCCCCTAATTCCACCCTGGAAGTAGGAATTTTCTCTGTCTCGAGACTATAAAAATTGGCTGCTAGCCTGCAAAGGGTTCAGCTCTCCCTTGAGCTGACTTGCTGTTCTAATAGCATCTCCCACTCTAATAACCTTCATTCTCCTTTCATTCTGCCTCATGTCTGGAAATTCTTTTCCAACCCATGTACGGATCTTGACAAGATTTTTTTTTTTTTAATAAGTGGAGTCATCAGTGTATATTCCTCTTTAAGCAGATAGAAATTTTCAGCCATGAGTGCACTGTCAAGCTCATGGATAGATGTAATCATTCACCAGAATATTATGGACTTCCCTGGTGGCTCAGATGGTAAAGCATCTGCCTACAATGTGTGAGACCTGGGTTCAATCCCTGGGTTGGGAAGATCCTCTAGAGAAGGAAATGGCAACCCACTTGAGTACTCCTGCCTGGAAAATCCCATGGACAGAGGAACACGGTAGCTTACAGTCCATGGGGTCACAAAGAGTCAGACACAACTGAACGACTTCACTTTCACTTTCCTTATAAAATCTATCAATCACAAAAGTGTGCCTTAAAAATAAACTATGTAGTTTTTCCTGTTATTAAAACATATAAAAATGATCTTACAAAGATGTAAATCACTCCAGGACTTACTTCCCTGATTCATAGGAAAGGCAAAGCTAGAATAAAAATAATTATTTAATAAATTCATATAAAACACAGACTTATTTAGCTGACCTATTCTTTAACAATTCAAGTAATAAGAAACATTTCCAGGCACAAAAAATGGAACAGTTCAAGTTTAATGCCTCTGGATTTATCATTCTGAAGCATATACATCTCTATATACTAGGAAGTTTTCTAACTTCTACTCACCAAAATTTACCTATTCTGTGTGGTATTCTGTCAGACCTCTGTTACATAAGTGGAATTCATATAAATATAAATACTATTATTTGAAATCACATATCTCAGTTAATAAAAGTTTTATTGATTAGGATAGGAAAAATGTATGCTCTGGGAACAAAAAATAAAAGAGGCTTAAGACAACAAAATGTATATACTTTTGGTCATTCTCCATGTCCAAATATTTTTCTTTTTTAAATCATAGCTGCTCAGGAAAGCAGGTTGATGGTGGTGAGTAACACACACGACAGAGAAGCAAATGTAGTAATTATAAACTGACTTTTAAAGTTTTCATTCAGAGGTGGCCTGCATAACTTCACTTTAAATCACACGTAACATAGTTGTGCATCACTTAGAAAGCAAAACCTCACAGAAGTACAATCCTGTATTGTATTTCTAAGAATCAAAATGTAGAAAAGGAGGAAGTCAAGAAGGATTGGGGCCTCTCCTTTGGGGTCAGTCTGCCCTCATGCCTCGAGGGTGTACTATCCTTTATTTGCGCAATAAAACTCTAAGCAGTAACTGAGCTGTAATGCTGGTTTTAAGAAATCATATGTTAATAAATAAATAAATAAATAAGCAGGATGCTTAAAGACTTTCACATACTGAAATGTTTTGAAATGTACAAAACAGAAAGAAAAGGGAAAAGAGAAAATCTGACAGGTGAACCTAGGTAAGGTTGTCAGGTTACAGCCCAGCATTGCTACTTTTCAGCTTTTAAGAATTAATAACTGAAATGATTAAAAAAAAATACAAAGAAGTCCTAATCTGTACGACATAATATTTTTTAAGCCCTCAGTTGTATAACACCAAATATAATAAGTCCCGTTGTTTTCTGATATTAGGAAACAGGGCCAAGGTTTTGGTTTCTTAATCCAAAATCATGTAAAAGAACTCCTTGGCTATATTGGGACAAACTGAGGGTAAAATATGAGTCAAGAGGACTTCATTAAGCTTTGACTCTCCCAAGTGTGTAAAAGTCATCCAAAAATTAATTTTATAGCATAAGCTATTTCCTTTGTTTGTGTTATTTTTAATTCCTCTGAATATATGGCATGAAGCAACACAAATATGTTACAGTTAAGACTCAAGTCTCATTGACCTAATATTAAGGTGTGGAGAAGGATGTGTTCTTTTCCTAAGGTCTGATGGATAATCAATTTTCTTATCTTTTATTTAAAAACTACTCAGTTTCGTTGGCTCATGGTCTTTCCTCCACCTTTAAAGTTCAGTACAGTTCAGTTCCGTTCAGTTGCTCAGTCGTGTCTGACTCCTTGAGACCCCATGAATTGTAGCACGCCAGGCCTCCCTGTCCATCACCAACTCCTGCAGTTTGCCCAAACTCATGTCCATCAAGTCAGAGATGCCATCCAGCCATCTCATCCTCTGTCGTCCCCTTCTCCTCCTGCCCCCAATCCTTCCCAGCATCAGGGTCTTTTCCAATGAGTCAACTCTTCACACGAGGTGGCCAAAGTATTGGAGTTTCAGCGTCAACAACAGTTCTTCCAATGAACACCCAGGACTGACTCCTTTAGAATGGACTGGTTGGATCTCCTTCCAGTCCAAGGGACTCTAAAGAGTCTTCTCCAACACCACAGTTCAAAAGCATCAATTCTTTGGTGCTCAGCTTTCTTCACAGTCCAACACTCACATCCATACATGACCACTGGAAAAACCATAGTCTTGATTAGACAGACTTTTGTTGGCAAAGTATTGTCTCTGCTTTTCAATATGCTATCTAGGCTGGTCATAACTTTCCTTCCAAGGAGTAAGCGTCTTTTAATCTCATGGCTGCAATCACCATCTGCAGTGATTTTGGAGCCCCCCAAAATAATGTCTGACACTGTTCCACTGTTTCCCCATCTATTTCCCATGAAGTAATGGGACCAGGTGCCATGATCTTAGTTTTCTGAATGTTGAGCTTTAAGCCAACTTTTTCACTCTCCTCTGTCACTTTCATCAAGAGGTTTTTTAGTTCCTCTTCACTTTCTGCCATAAGGGTGGTGTAATCTACATATCAGAGGTTATTGATATTTCTCCTGGCAATCTTGATTCCAGATTGTGCTTCTTCCGGCCCAGCGTTTCTCATGATGTACTCTGCATATAATTTAAATAAGCAGGGTGACGATATACAGCCTTGACGTACTCCTTTTCCTATTTGGAACCAGTCTGTTGTTCCATGTCCAGCTCTAACTGTTGCTTCCTGACCTGAATATAGGCTTCTCAAGAGGCAGGTCAGATGGTCTGGTATTCCCATCCCTTTCAGAATTTTCCACAGTTTATTGTGATCCACACAGTCAAAGGCTTTGGCGTAGTCAATAAAGCAGAAATAGATGTTTTTCTGGAACTCTCTTGCTTTTTCGATGATCCAGTGGATGTTGGCAATTAGATCTCTGGTCCCTTTGCCGTTTCTAAAACCAGCTTGAACATCTGGAAGTTCACAGTTCACGTATTGCTGAAGCCTGGCTTAGAGAATGTTGAGCATTATTTTATTAGCATGTGATGGGAGTGCAATTGTGCAGTAGTTTGAGCGTTCTTTAGCATTGCCTTTCTTTGGGATTAGAATGAAAACTGACGTTTTCCAGTCCTGTGGCCACTGGTGAGTTTACCAAATTTGCTGGCATATTGAGTGCAGCCCTTTCACAGCATCATCTTTCAGGATTTGAAATAGTTCTACTGGAATTCTATCACCTCCACTAGCTTTGTGCGTAGTGATGCTTTCTAACGCCCACTTGACTTCACATTCTAAGATTTCTGGCTCTAGGTCTGTGATCACACCATCATGATTATCTGGGTCGTGAAGATCTTTCTTGTACAGTTCTGTGTATTCTTGCCACCTCTTCTTAGTGTCTTCTGCTTCTGTTATGTCCATACCATTTCTGTCCTTTATTGAACCCATCTTTACATGAAATCTTCCCTTGTATCTCTAATTTTCTTGAAGAAATCTCTAGTCTTTCCCATTCGGTTATTTTCCTCTATTTCTTTGCATTGATTGCTGAGAAAGGCTTTCTTATCTCTCCTTGCTATTCTTTGGAACTCTGCATTCAGATGCTTATATCTTTCCTTTTCTCCTTTGCTTTTTGCTTCTCTTTTTTTTCACAGCTAATTGTAAGGCCTCCTCAGAAACCCATTTGACTTTTTTGCATTTCTTTTCCATGGGGATGGTCTTGATCCCTGTCTCCTGTACAATGTCACGAACTTCTGTCCATAGTTCATCAGGCACTCTATCTACCAGTTCTATTCTCTTTAATCTATTTCTCACTTCCACTGTATAATCATAAAGGATATGGTTTAGGTTATACCTGAATGGTCTAGTGGTTTTCCCTACTTTCTTCAATTTCAGTCTGAACTTGGCAATAAGGAGTTCATGATCTGAGCCACACTGTGCTCCTGGTCTTGTTTTTGCTGACTGTATAGAGCTTCTCCATTTTTGGTTGCAAAGAATATAATCAATCTGATTTCGGTGTTGACCATCTGGTGATGTCCATGTGTAGAGTCTTCTTGTGTTGTTGGAAGAGGGTGTTTGCTATGACCAGAGCTCTCTCTTGGCAAATCTCTATTAGCCCTTGCCCTGCTTCATTCCATACTCCAAGGCCAAATTTGCCTGTTACTCCAGGTTTTCTTGACTTCCTACTTTTGCATTCCAGTCCCCTAGAATTAAAAGGATATCTTTTTTGTTAGTTCTCAAAGGTCTTGTAGGTCTTCATAGAACCGATTAACTTCAGCTTCTTCAGCGATACTGGTTGGGGCATAGGCTTGGATTACCGTGATATTGAATGGTTTGCACTGGAAACGAACAGAGATCATTCTGTCGTTGTTGAGATTGCATCCAAGTACTGCATTTCAGACTCTTTTGTTTACCATGATGGCTACTCCATTTCTTCTAAGGGATTCCTGCCCACAGTAGTAGATATAATCGTCATCTAAGTTAAATTCACCCATTCCAGTTCATTTTAGTTCTCTTATTTCTAGAATGTCAATAATTACTCTTATCATCTCCTGTTTGACCACTTCCAATTTGCCTTGATTCATGGACCTAACATTCCAGATTCCTATGTAATATTGCTTTTTACAGCATCAGACATTGCTTCTATCACCAGTCACCTCCACAACTGGGTATTGTTTTTCTTTGGCTCCAACCCTTCATTTTTTCTGGAGTTATTTCTCCACAGATCTCCAGTAGCAAATTGGGCACTTAACAACCTGGGGAGTTCCTCTTTCAGTATCCTATAATTTTGCCTTTTCGTACTGTTCATGGGGTTCTTAAGGCAAGAATACTGAAGTGGTTTGCAATTCCCTTCTCCAATAGACCACATTCTGTCAGACCTCTCCACGATGACCTGCTTTTTGAGTTAGTAGCGGCCAAATGAGTCCATCTCATTGCACATCACTCCTACTTCTTCCATAATCACATTTCCTTCTGACTCTAAATTAATCTGCTTTAGGATTCCATTTTTAAAGACCTCAGATAGTCTGGATAATCCAGGATAGTCTCTTTATCTTAATGTCAGCTGATGTGTAATTATTTTATTTGAAATATTAATTGTCATGTCCTTTGTCATGTAATATATCCATTGGTTCTGAGAACTGAGATGTGAAAATCTTTTGAGAGCTATTATTCTGTTTATCCCAAGGGGTATACTAAATTATCTGGTGTGTGTTATGAGCTCAATAAATATGGTAATGAAACAATCAAGATTCAGGATTTATTTAACTGGTTTTATTCAGCATCATGGACAGTGCAGGGAATATTAAATTTATTGAATATTTAGAGCAAATGAAGACCTTGTACGTGGATAATGCCCAGTTTTACTTGATAATTAGTTTAGCACAAGAGTCTCTTTTTAAAGAATTCCTTTCAAGTTTTTCTTTTTATGTAACAGATAGGGAAACTGTTTCCAGAATAGTAGCGGTGAGCTTCTCATCAGCTTGGTAGAATAGTTGAAATATATGTCCTCTCAAATGTTAGTCCTGCCATTCCTAAGATACCCCTTTGACAAAATAATCTTATATAATGGTCTCACTTATTGATCCTCTGCTCTCAATCACTTGAAGGTAGTATCACATTCCTACTGCTGTCAGGAAATACAATTTATCATTGATACCCATGTCAAATTTCTGTCTCTCAGTGCTCCCACATTTGAAAACTCATCAAGGAACAAAATAGTGCTTCATTCACTAAAGTACTTAAAATGCTGAAGTCATTCTACATTCTTTATAAAAATAAGGAAACTATTCCATTTTATTCTGTGGCACATGTCATTTACACAACAAAAAATAGCTGCTTAGACTGTTGGTTCAGGGTCTTTCAGAAAAAAGTTATTATTATTATTTGCAGGGAGTTTCTTAGGACCTTCCTATTGTAAGCAAGTTTTTGTTAGATTGGGCAATGGTTCCAATTTTGGGGAGAAACCCTATGCATTAAATCTTTACATTTTTATTGTAATCTAACGAATGCACTAAGAAAAGGAAGAAGTGATTTACCAAATAGTCTACAGATTTATAATCAAGATTATTCTTACAAAATTCAAGGTTAGAATATGGGGGAAAATATCTCCCTCAGTAGTCTCCCCTCCAGGGTTAAGGTATTTAGAGTATATTTGGTTACACTCAGCTAAGTCATTTAATATGTAAAATCCTAAAATAATGTTCTTAGGCAAAAATTTATCTAGACATGAATAATGAAGGAAAAGAAAAAAAATGAGATAGCTAACGGGATTAGGATAGTACTTAGCTTCTATTGCTTATACTCACACATACCTCAGAATTAAAAGCAGGCTGCCCTTTTATTTCCTATGCTCCTTGAGAATGTCAAAAACTCTCAAGTGAGTATTACTCTTAATCTTCCAAAATAAATAGCTGTGTTTTAGATATTTAGAAAATAGATATTTTCATGTTGAATTACAAGTGGCTAGATGGCATCACCGACTCTGTGGACATGAGTTTGAGTGTACTCCGGGAGTTGGTGATGGACAGGGAGGCCTGGCGTGCTGTGATTCATGGGGTCGCGGAGAGTCGGACACGACTGAGCGACTGAACTGAACTGAACTGACTGAATAGGTAATAATATATAATCATTTTCTTTAAATTTCTTTTAAAAAGTGTGTGTATATATGCTTATGAATAAATTATAAATTCATCTTGTTGTATAATGTAGCCACTGCAAACTTTAGCATTGCTTTCAATTTCTGTAGTTTATAAAATTATGTATAGAGACTCACACAAACCTGAGGAAGAAAACATATTCCTTGGCCTTAGATTTGTAAAATCTTATTTGATCAAAAGGTTAAGAGTTAAAAGGTATTTCTTGAAGTACAGTCTATATTCATTCACTTATAATATTGAAAGGGAAAAAGAGGTCTGAAAACTAAATTTTTCAGAGAAATATTCTGCATTCTAGAATGCTAGACTGACAATCTTTTATTTCTCTATCATTTTTGCTTCAAATGATTATTTGAACACGTTAATTATAAAATATTAATGTCTTTTTTCTTAAAGGAAAATTATGATTAATTAGTATTCATTGTAGGACTGTCCAGTATATAACTTAACTCTTACCAATTTTATATTTGACATGCCTAAAAAGAAATGAATTGGACTATAAAGAAAGCTGAGCACTGAAGAATTGATGCTATTGAACTGTGATGTTGGAGAAGACTCTTGAGAGTCCCTTGGACTGCAAGGAGATCCAACCAGTCCATCCTAAAGAGATCAGTCCTGAATATTCATTGGAAGCACTGATGATGAAGGTGAAACTCCAATACTTTGGCCACCTGATGCGAAGAGCTGACTCATTTGAAAAGACCCTGATGCTGGAAAAGTTTTAAATTGTGAGGAGAAGGGGACAGCAGAGGGTGAGATGGTTGGATGGCATCACTGACTCAAGGAGCATGAGATTGAGTAAACTCTGGGAGTTGGTGATGGACAGGAAGGCCTGGCATGCTGCAGTCCATGGGGTTGCAAAGAGTTGGATATGACTGAGCAATTGAACTGAACTGAAAAAGAAATGAAACTCGCTGTTACATACAGCATTAAGTAACATATCCAGAGAATAATCATATTTTTACCTTATTATTATTATTAGAAAATTGGGTCAAAACACTGATTCCTTAATATTATTGTTGCAAAAATTTCACATCATTCTGAACAAACTACTGACTATTTCAAACTCAATCTGTCTACATCGAAATTCATGATCTCCCCTAAAATTGTGGTCTTTTCTATCTCAGCTAAGGTCTTACTAAAGTCTTACTCTGTAACCATTTATCTCCATCTTTGCCTACTTTTACTTCACTCCCTGCTGATTTCCAAATAAAGCATGCATTATACATATATGTATGTGTACATGTGGGTTACCTAGGTGGCGCGAGTGGCAAAAAACCCACCTGCCAATGCAAAAGAGACAAAAGACATGAGTTCAACCCCTGGGTTGGGAAGATCCCTTGAAGGAGAAAATGTGTATATATACATAAAATTTCCTTTAAAAAAATGTTTCCACTAGCCTCTAGATCCAATTTCATTTTCTAACCACCCCTCATTAAACTACCATCACCTCTTGCTTATACTGTGCCTTAGGTATTTATCTTGTCTATAATGTTATCTTTCTCCATCAGTCCTTACAGAAATCCATTCTCCTCACTATAGCTAGTATCTGTTTTAGAATAAACAGGATAATATCATCACAACTTTCTCCTTCTCTTGTCTCTACTTTTAGAACTCCAATGGATTCACTTATAATTATGAGTAAAATTATTATCCATGCCAATAAACCTTGTTCCCTACACCTCCTCAGTTTCATTAGCGTTTGATTTACACTGGCTTTCATGCAGACTCTTGATCATGCTTGATATGTACTTATCACGGAGACTTCATCTGCTCCCTCCATTTGGAATAATCTCCTTACCTCAACATTGTTCATAGTCCCTGGCTTAGAGTAGAGACCCTATAAAAGTGTATTGAGTAAATAAATGGATGGATGAATAATGACTAAAGCTATTAATACCTCAGAATTATATATGCATTACAGATATCCATTATAGAATTATAGAAAAATTAATTCATTAGCAGAGGTACAGTCATTTATAGAAAAATCAGTGTCTCTGACTGATTACAGCAATTACAATTAAGTTATAAACCAGAATAACCATAATGGGTCAGTTTAGAGGTGGCAGTTCATTTTACATTGCTCTTATTACCTTACATTTTATAGCAAAATCCAAAGAAAATAAATGTCCCTAATGCATTTTATATAAAAACATTAGTCTTTACTGTTGCTTCTCCCATGGCTCAGCAGGTAAAGAATCTGTCTGCAATACAGGAAACACAAGAGACACGGGTTTGATCCCTGGGTCAGGAAGATCACGTGGAGAAAGAAATGGCAACCCACTCCAGCATTCTTGCTCGAAAAAATCCTGTGGACAGAGGAGCCTGGTGGACTCTGGTCCAAAGGGTTACAAAAAGTTGGACAGGACTGAGAGACTGAGCACACATTAATCTTTACTAAAGTGACTTTGACCCAAGTTGTTTTATTTTTTCTTTATTTTTATAAGTGTCTGTTGTAACTTTCCAATGTGGAGAATGAGAATGAAGTGATAAAATTTGATAAACGTATTCTGACATACATTTTTTCATTTATTTTAGAAGCATCTCTTCAAATAACTCTTTATATTAAACCTGTTCAAAGTGGTTTTGAATCTCAAATCTGAAAGAATGTTCACAAAATACTTAAGAAATGCATTTTAAAAGTGCCAGTGAGGATATTTTATTTTTTTCTAGTGCAATTTTGTAATAGAATTCAATTGATTAATATACTTAGTATAATTAGTACAATATATTCAAGTACATATGCTGCCAAACTTAGCATGCATAAGTGTTATGAGAAGAGAGTCTAATTTGATTCTCTGAGGTTAGAATATTATTTTGCCTTTATACATACTTTTGAAATCTACTTGATCCTATACATCTTTAAAGAGTGTGTCACATTTTTTAATACATACTTGTGTTCTTTGCTAGAGCAATATATATTTGCAATTTGGTATAGATCTAAAAAAAGAAATTCCATTTGAAATATGGGTATAATAATCACAAAACCATATAATTCTGAATGAGATTCAGTTATTTTTAAAATGTATTATTTTTTATATTCTGTCATTGATTAAAAAATCTATTATTTGTTTACTCTAGAAAAGCATATCAGCAATATTAAATTGCAGCATTTCATATCACAATGTGTTTATTCAAGATCAAGAAAGAGTACTACTAGTTGACATATCTCTGGGGGAATGAAATTGAATCTTATCTGTTTTCAAAGGGCTTTCTCATAGGTTTCTAGTTATTCATATTAGCAATTCCATTATTGACCAGTTGTTACTACAATTAATCTTCTCCAGTAATGAGAAAGAGTTAGTAGAAAATCTAGAATTACAGAGTTCCTTTGTAAGGATATTGGCATAATCTAACGTTTAACTTTAGCATGGGCATTTGCATTGAATTTTTTTCCCTAACAAATAGAAGCTGATTTTCTTACTGTTTTTAGAATGTATTGGTTTGCCCAAAAAGTTCATTCAGATTTCTTTCAGGTGTTACAAAAACCCAAATGTACTTTTTGGCCAACCCAGTAAATTAGCCTCTGTGTAAATTTGGTTCATGCTACGGAATGAAGCAGTTAGTTTTATGTATCAAAAGAAGACTCCTGAAAGTCCCTTGGACAGCAAGGAGATCAAACAAATCAATCTTAAAGGAAATCAATCCTGAACAGTCACTGGAATGACTGATGCTGAAACTCCAGTATTTTGGTCATCTGATTCAAACAGATGACTTATTGGAAAAATCCCTGATTCTGGGAAAGATTGAGGACAGAAGGAGAAGAGGGTGTCAGGGGATGAAATGGGTGGACAGTGTCACTGATGCAATGAATGTGAACTCGGGCAAACTGGGAAATGCTGAAGAACAGGGAAGCCTGGCATGCTGCAGTCCATGGGTTGCTAAAAGCCAGACACAACTGAGTGACTGAATAACAAAAAACTAAAACACGTTACCAATGCTTTCAAATGTCACACTTTTGGGGACCTGCTTTCAAAAAACACATTTAAATGGGCTAGAGAAAAGGACTATTGGGTTTAGTGGATCCAGGGAGCTCTCAATGATAAACACACATTGCTCACAATGGCTTGGGTCCAGTGTCAGTAGTTCATTGGATAATATTCTTTCTAGTTTTCTTTCTCTGGAAATATATCTCTCTTTTTATTGTCAAATAAATGCCCATGAAATTAATATTTAATAAATTATATTTGACAAAGGTCTTAGTTTGAATTTAAATCTTGGAAATTTAGAGCATAAATTGAATTTTTTCCCAAGTTCAGTATCACTGGGAAGGAAATTGGATGGCATCTCCTTTAAAGTGTTCCTCATCTGATAATAAACAGAAGCTTTAGAGGTTTTAAAATATGTGTGTGCATTCTGGTAATTTTTACACTATGAGAATGAAAATACAAGCTGGGAATTTTTTTCCTTTGGTCTACAATACTATCAAATTCTTTCTGTAACCAGAGAGGATAAAAGTCCAGTTAAGATTATTTTCTAAAAGTAGACCTAGCAGTTAGAAATATGAAGTACTTATAGCCAAGAAAATGCTTACTGTGCTTTCTAGAACTTAAATTAGCTAAATTGAGGCAGAAAGATAATAAAAGTTGAGACAGAGAGAATACTAGACAAAGAAACTGGAGAAAGGTACAATTAGAATGAAAGACAGAGTTGAGTGAAACATATTTAAAAAATGAGAAGAATAAAGTAATTGAGAAGTATTCAGATATGAGTGAAGAAAGATAAATAAGGAGCCAACCAGTCCATTCTAAAGGAGATCAATCCTGGGTGTTCATTGGAAGGACTGATGCTAAAGCTGAAATTCGAATACTTTGACTCATGGAAAAGACTCTGATGCTGGGAAAGGTTGGGGGCGGGAGGAGAAGGGGACGACAGAGAATGAGATGGCTGGATGGCATCACCGACTTGATGGACATGAGTTTGAGTGAACTCCGGGAGTTGGTGATGGACAGGGAGGCCTGGCATGCTGTGATTCATGGGATCGCAGAGTCGGAAATGACTGAGCAACTGAACTGAACTGAAAGGAAGCTTCTTTTTTAAAAAATGAAACTAATAAAAATTGAGAAAAATTTGAAGGAGGTAAATAAAAGATAGGGAACAAAAAAGTGGAAAAGGTGGGGCTTCCCTGGTTGCTCAGTGGTAAAGAATCCACCTACCAATGCAGAATCATGCATTAGGATCCCTGATCCTGAAGATCCCACATGCCTCAAAGCAACTAAGCCTGTGTACCACAGCTACTGAGCCTGTGCTCTAGATCCCAGGAGCCACAACTACTGAGCCCACGAGCTGCAGTTACTGAAACCTCACTCCCCAAAGCTCTTCTCTACAACAGGAGAGGCCACTTCAATGAGAATCCTGTGCACTTCAGTGAAGATTAGTCCTTGCCCACCGCAACTAGAGAAAGCCCTTGTACAGCAACGAAGACCCAGCACAGCCAAAAATAAATGAATAACTAAAAAAAATTATTAAAAAATTGAAATGGTATAAATTCTATGCCTGACACCTTAACAAATGCAGCTGAAAATTTCACAGGGTAGATGGACTGAAAATCATTTAAAGAATTGTAGTGTGCAGAAATAAGTATGTAGAAAGCATAGTGATTGTTCTAAGAAATTGTTGATTTAATATAGTGTGTGATTGTATGTGTGACCTGTGCATTTGTGTAAATGTTTTCAGATAAAAGAAACGAAAAGAAATATTGCTTAATGACAATATAACGTAGTCTATTTTGTCTATTTAATTTGAAAATAGTAGTGCTTATTATAATATACCCAAAATATATATTTATCATTTCCTATATGCTAGAAACCACACTAAACAACTTACATACATACCATCAGTTAATCCTAACAGCAATCAAATCAGTTGCTGTTATCCTGTTTAACAGATGGAGATCTAAGTCTTAGAGAGATTATATTATTTATCAAAAATCACATATTGATTTTGCCAGGATTTGAACAAAGTCTATTTGATTCCAAAGCTCAGGCTTTAACTACTGTGCTATAGATGATCTTTCATATCCCACATACCAATGCTTCATCATTAATCCTCTCATGTTTCCCTTTGCTTTGACTGCACATATGAATTTATATGTATCAGATTTAAATCTAAAGTAGCTCCTTATCCATTTTACATGTAGCTCAAAAGTGTCTCATTCTATAAGTCTTTCTTCCACTAACTATATCTGATACAGACTGTAGCACTCCTCTAGGCAGGCAGCATAAATGTCATCTTTTTAACTTCAGCCTCTCACAATCTATATACAGTATATTGATTTATACTTGTAATCCCTTTTGCTGATGTTTCATATAACGTAGGCATTAACATATATGAGGTCAAGAAGTGTATCTCATTCATATTTTCAACCCCAAATGTAGCACAAAACTGGTATATGCTAATAAATATATATCAAATAAAAGAACATATAGTAGAAATTGATAATAATATTCTCTTAAAGTTCCATGGGTTGGTGTTCATATTATTATACTTTCATGACTACTGTAGCACTTTATACTCAGGCTGTAAAAACAAGGCTGCCTAAGCTAGGATTATAACTCTTAGATGTGGGAGCTGTGCGACTTTAAGTGAGATAGCTTGATATCTTTAAAGCTTCAGTTTCCTCATCTGGAAAATGGGAACAACAATAGAATTTATCTTATGGTGTTTTACTGAACATGAGAAAGATTAAATAATATATATTTTGGTGAACATTCCTTTCTTCTTGCTCTACTAGAAAGCTGGCTATTCCCAGAAGATGCTATTGTTCTGTAGCTCTCTCAGTGCCTCACCGGGATGGTGGTTGCTTTATTATATCCTTACATCACTAGGACTTGAGGTAGGGTGTGTATTCTTAAGCTTACTCTTTCCCTATTAGTACTGCCACCATATTAAAACGAAAAGAAAGAATTAAAAAAAAAGAAAGGGAAAAAGAAAAAAAGAACCTTTTTGTATCTTCAAATACTCTGCATTTCCTCTTCCTCCACTCTCTCAAAACCACTGCAAATTTTTATTCTCAACATTACCTCAAACCATCACTATCAATGCCATGAATGAGTACCATGTTGCTCATTCAAATTTCAGTTCTCACATTTCATCTTACTTGATCAGACTTGACACAGCTGATCACTTTCTCCTTTAGCTGTCTTCTTCCTATGACTTTTAGTAAACCACTCTCTTCTAGTTTTCCTCTCTTTAATTATCTCCACATATTAATGTTCTTTTTGATTCTTTCTCATCTTCCTGGACTATATGATCACTGTGTTTATGGTTCATTTCTAGCCACATTTGTTCCTTTGATGATCGTTGACCATGTTGATCATTCAGACTCTCCTGATGCTTAGACCAAATATACTAATATCAAATATACTTAAATGCTATTTTTTTTGTTTTCTTTATATCCAACACACCAGCCAACTCTATTGATGTACCTCAAAAATGCATTGACAGTCAACAATTTTTACCACCTCAGTCATGAAAACCTGGTCTATGCTATCTTTAGTTTCTGCCTAGAATATCATTAATACATTTCTCACTGGTCACCTTGATCTTAACTGATGATTCTCAATACAAGGGTCAAAGCAATTTTGTTAAAACTTGTGTGAAATCATTTCACTCCTCTGCTTGAAACATTCTGGTAGCTTTCCATCTCACTGAGAGACAAAGACAATATCCTCCACTGCCTGTAAGGCCTGGGCAATCTGCCTTCACACATGCCAGTTCTCAGATCTTAACTCTTTCCCCTTTACCTCACTCTGCCCCACATTTCACCCACTACAGTTTGCTTGCAATTGTGTTCTACAAACAGAATAGGCATGTCCCCATCTCAATTCCTTTTCACTTATTGTGATCTATGTCTTCAATGCTCTTCTAGGAATTTCCATAATTTTCCCATAATCCTCTCTGAAATTTACACCAAGGGTACTTAGTAAGTTCTTCCCACACTTTCCTATTTAAAATTATGTTCCCCAAAATATCCCTTTCTCTGCTTTTTTTTTTTTTTTTACATAAACTCTTTCATATACTAATATACTACATAACTTTCTTCAGTTCAGTTCAGTTCAGTTCAATCGCTCAGTCGTGTCCGACTCTCCGCGACCCCTTAAATCACAGCACGCCAGTCCTCCCTGTCCATCACCAACTCCCGGAGTACACTCAAACTCATGTCCACAGAGTCGGTGATGCCATCCAGCCATCTCATTCTCTGTCGTCCCCTTCTCCTCCCGCCCCCAACCTTTCCCAGCATCAGAGTCTTTTCCAGTGAGTCAACTCGTCGCGTGAGGTGGCCAAAGTATTGCAGTTTCAGCTTTAGCATCAGTCCCTCCAATGAACATCCAGGATTGATCTCCTTTAGAATGGACTGGTTGGATCTCCTTGCAGTATAAGGGACTCTCAAGAGTCTTCTCCAACACCACAGTTCAAAAGCATCGATTCTGTGGCGATCAGCCTTCTTCACAGTCCAACTCTCACATCCATACATGACCACGGGAAAAACCATTGCCTTGACTAGACGGACAGTGGTTGTATTATTTTCTGTCTGTCTCCAACATCAAGCAAACCTCACAAATATAAGGATTTTTTTTTTTTTTTTGGTTTATTTTGCTGTATCAGGGCTTCCTCGAGGGCTCAGTGGTAAAGAATCTGCCTGCAATGTAGGAGCTGCAGGAGATGGAGGTTTGATCCCTGGGTTGAAAAGATCCCTTTGAGGAGGGCATGGTAACCCACTCCAGTATTCTTGCCTGGAAAATCCCATGGAGAGAGGAACCTGGCAGGCTCCAGTTCATGGGATCACAAAGAGTTGAACATCTAAATGTCTAAGCACACAAATATCTGCAGTTCGTATAACAAGGTTTGACATCTAGTAGCCATTTAAAAGCATTTGTATAAAACTATATAAGCTTCTATAACTGAAATGTAATGACATAGCATATGCATTACACATGAGCATACATCATATGCATCAAATATAAATATATCAATACAATGTGAGTAGAGTGTGTATTATGTGTAAGCTGTTTGTCACATAGAAATCACCCAATAAATATTAGCTATAATTGTTAGAAAATGTATATGTGCACAGTAGACATTACATATGCTTGCTATACCTGAAGAATGAATGAATTAAAAAAATCAGCATAATGCATTATTCATGTTACATTAAAATGCTGTAGCTTTGCCTCTATGAGATACCAGCAGAATTGCTTTCTATGAATTCAACAGACCAACTGTGGCCAAATTCTGGATATAACCATACAAAATATTGATGACTGAGTTAGTATTATCCTTTTCATACATGATCTAAGAAGCCTGAACAACTGTCATCAGTATTCCAACTATTCAATAAAGCCACTTAATAAACTCAGAGTAGCTGAACAGTCATCACTGAGCAGGCTGATTGAGCAGCCCTGACGGTCAGTATAGGATCTTATAAGAGCAGGGAAGATTGGTATCTGGAACTTAGAGACTGATGTCAGAAACAATTGGCACAATGTGATCCACCAACATTTTGAACAGAATGCCCAGGACAACTGTTAATAATCAGAAAAAGACAGAAAACACACTGATGAAAGGATAGATTCACTTTGAGTTTTATACAAAGAATTTTCTAAGTGATGCACTCTCAAGGGATAAAAACCGAGCCTCTAAAAAAATTGTATAATTTACCTAAACTCTGTTTTCCTATAGAATCCTAAAAAGGATGCTATGTGTATTATCTCCAAAGCAGAGATAATTATTGACTGCTTTGGTTCCTATGTCAATTTTGAGCAGTGTCATAGAAATCAAACCGTCACTAAATGTGTCTTTGAATTACTGTTTGACTACCTACTTGCGCCTATATTATTAAAAGACACTTCATCTCTCAGTTCTATTTTTCTTTATGGAAGGCATACTAATTTAAATAATCACTAACTGGATCATTCTGCCAGGTACTGAGGGAAACAAAAAGTAAATGAGACTTTCTGTGTTCAGAAATTTATAATCTAAACATAGAAACAAACATTATTTGACTTAATATAAAGGGGAAGATGAACATTAATTATACCAGTTTCCTTGGGGTGTAATTGACAAACAAAACTATATATTTTTAAGGTGCACAATATATGGCTTGATACCAATACACTGTAAAATGAATGATTACTGGTACCAAATTAATTAACATAACCTAATACAACCATCACCTCACATAGTTCCTTTTTTTTATTAGTGTGGTGAGAATACTTAAAATCTATTAGCAAGTTTCCAGTATATAGCACTACAGTATTATTAACTATAGTCACCATGTTGTACATTAGATTCACCAAAATTATCCATCTTGTAATTAAATGTTTGCACCATTTAACCAACCTCTCCTCACTTATAATATCATTAATAACAACATCAAAGAGTAATGAGCAATTTGGTTTCAAGGTATAATTAGAATCGAGCAAAATCTTCTCTGAACAAGGTCATAAAACAGCATATACAATCCTCAGTTCTAAGATGTATGCATCTTAAATCAGAGCACCAGTATTCAGGATTCTTCAAGTTTTCCAAAATTTCCAATCCTGTACCTTGAAAAATAAAAATTTATCCTGCATTTTGTGACTACTTCACCCCAAAATCTTCAGCAGATTTTGCATTTGTATTCTCCCAAAACACATGCACTATATATGCACCTATGATTATATAAATCATCATATTGACTATATATCTCATTATTATACTTGAATGAAATAACTGCCTCATTTGGTTTCCCTAATATCTTTCATGGAGTTGATGTTCAATAAAATGCAAACTAAAAAATGTTCTATAGAGAAGTGAAAATGTGGTCTAGAGAAAAAGTAAGAATATGTACAGTGGACATGTAATAATTTGAAAGTACTGTGAAAGGGAATTTAGAGAAAGCAGAACATGACCAAGGAGAGGACCTTTATAATTGTTAGAAAATATTCAAACTGGCTCATTATAAAATATAACTCTTTATGTAAATACAAAGAAAAGTGGGGCAATTTCAAAATCATGGACTGGAGAAAGGTAGAATATTCACCAGGAAGATCATGTCTGATATATAGTCAGAAAAAGTCAGTTCGAAGAATCACTGAGGAAAAGAAAGTTGCCAGAAAAGTAGATCAATAATGTTGTTTGCTGAAATGCTACAAAATTATAGGATTTGTCCAAGAAAGTAGTCACTGGAGACTTTAGAGAGTGCAGTTTCAGTAGAGATGTGAGAAAACCCAAATTGCAGAGCTTAAGGGAATTGTTGCAGAAGTCGTGGTAACAAGTACAGAGATTTGATGGGAAAAGATCCAACTAAGAAAAGCCACTCTGTTATGAGTTGTATCAGAGCCAAGCAAGATTATAATTACACTTTTGCTCAATATCAGTTTTTATTAAGAACAGTTAAAATGGATTCTACCTTCTCACACAATTTGAATGTGAGTATTTTATGTTTCAATGGGTTCATATTTTTAAGGTTGTTAGAACCAGAGAGGGAACCATTTACCCTACTGGTGATCATGAATTGTATTGTATTACTTATATAGTGAATTAGATCTACTTCTTTCCCTTTCTCAACAGGACAAATGAAAGTATCTGAAATATCAGTTCAGTGAAGTTCAGTCACTCAGTCGTGTCCGAATCTTTGCCACCCCATGAATCACAGCACACCAGGCCTCATGTCCATCACCAACTCCCGGAGTTCACTCAAACTCACGTCCATCGTGTCAGTGACGCCATCCAGCCATCTCATCCTCTGTCGTCTCCTACTCCTCCTGCCCCCAATCCCTCCCAGCATCAGAGTCTTTTCTAGTGAGTCAACACTTTGCATGAAGTGGCCAAAGTAATGGAGTTTCAGCTTCAGCATCAGTCCTTCCAATGAACACCCAGGACTGATCTCCTTCAGAATGGACTGGTTGGATCTCCTTGCAGTCTAAGGAACTCAAGAGTCTTCTCTAACACCACAGTTCAAAAGCATCAGTTCTTTGGTGCTAGGCTTTCTTCACATTATGACTCTCACATCCATACATGACTGGAAGAAAAACGATAGCCTTGACTAGACGGACCTTTGTTGGCAAAGTAATATCTCTGCTTTTGAATATGCTATCTAGGTTGGTCATAACTTTCCTTCAAAGGAGTAAGCGTCTTTTAATTTCATGGCTGCAACCACCGTCTGCAGTGATTGTGAAGCCCCCCAAAATAAAGTCTGACACTGTTCCACTGTTTCCCCATCTATTTCCCATGAAGTGATGGGACCAGATGCCATGATCTTTGTTTTCTGAATGTTGAGCTTCAAGCCAACCTTTTCACTCTCCTCTTTCACTTTCATCAAGAGGCTTTTGAGTTCCTCTTCACTTTATGCCATAAGGTTGGTGTCATCTGCATATCTGAGGTCATTGATATTTCTCCCGGCAATCTTGATTCCAGCTTGTGCTTCTTCCAGCCCAGCGTTTCTCATGATGTACTCTGCATAGAAGTTAAATAAGCAGTGTGACAATATACAGCCTTGACGTATTCTTTTTCCTATTTGGAACCAGTCTGTTGTTCCATGTCCAGCTCTAACTGTTGCTTCCTGACCTGCAAATAGGTTTCTCAAGAGGCAAGTCAGGTGGTCTGGTATTCCCGTCTCTTTCAGAATTTTCCACAGTATTTTGTGGTCCACACAGTCAAAGGCTTTGGCATAGTCAATAAAGCAGAAATGGATGTTTATTATTCAATGATCCAGTGGATGTTGGCAATTTGATCTCTGGTTCCTCTGCCTTTTCTAAAACCAGCTTGAACATCTGGAAGTTCACGGTTCACATATTGCTGAAGCCTGGCTTGGAGAATTTTGAGCATTACTTTGCTAGCGTGTGAGATGAGTACAATTGTGGGGTAGTTTGAGCATTCTTTGGCATTGCCTTTCTTTGGGGTTGGAATGAAAACTGACCTTTTCCAGTCCTCTGGCCACTGCTCAGTTTTCCAAATTTGCTGGCATATTGAGTGCAGCACTTTCACAGCATCATCTTTCAGGATTTGAAATAGCTCAACTGGAATTCCATCACCTCCACTAGCTTTGTTCGTAATGATGCTTTCTAAGGCCCACTTGACTTCATATTCCAGGATATCTGTCTCTAGGTGAGTGATCTCAGCATCGTGATTATCTTGGTTGTGAAGATCTTTTTTGTACAGTTCTCCTGTATATTCTTGCTACCTCTTCTTAATATCTTCTGCTTCTGTTAGGTCCATACCATTTCTATGCTTTATTGAGCCCATCTTTGTATGAAATGTTCCCTTGGAATCTCTAATTTTCTTGAAGAGATCTCTAGTCTTTACTATTCTGTTGTTTTCCTCTATTTCTTTGCATTGATCATGAGGAAGACTTTCTTATCTCTCCTTGCTATTCTTTGGAACTCTTTATTCAGATGCTTACTCTGCATTCAGATGCTTATATCTTTCCTTTTCTCCTTTGCTTTTCCCTTCTCTTCTTTTCACAGCTATTCGTAAGGCCTCCCCAGACAACCATTTTGCTTTTCTGCATTTCTTTTCCATGGGGATGGTCTTGATCCCTGTCTCCTGTACAATGTCACTAACCTCCGTCCATAGTTCATCAGCTATTCTACGGAGAAGGCAATGCCAACCCAATCCAGTACTCTTGCCTGGAAAATCCCATGGACAGAGGAGCCTGGATGGCTGCAGTCCATGGGGTCGCACAGAGTTCGACACGACTCAAGTGACTTAGCAGCAGTAGTAGCAGCTATTCTAAGTTACCTTAGAAATAACATATTTGGGGTATGGGTGCGTTTCTGTATTAGCACAAAGTCTTCTAAAGTACAATAATTGTTCTTCTGTTTCTCAGAGTTTATGTATTTACTTTTTGGACTCTTTAGCTCTCTGGCTCCCAGGATGTACAGATGGGCTTTAACCGAGCCTATTACTAGTCTTTAGAGAAACTATGGAAGCAATCCTGCTAGGCAAAGGGTCAGAATATAGATAAGTTAAAAAGTTAACATTTTTGAACTTGCTTACTGAGAAATCATTGCTGAAACAAGAAACCTCTGCCCTGAAACAAAATCCAATTTGGAGGTACAGGATCTACAATTTTCCTCACCTTCAAAAAAGAGGAAATAACAAATGCAAGTGCGGGTACAAACTAAAGCAGAGGACACAGCCAAGCTTTATCTGGAAATGAAATTTAGACATTTAGAAATGAAATTTAGAAAACTTTACTGGAGTAAGTACGGGTGTGAGAGTTGGACCATAAAGAAGGCTGAGTGTCGAAGAATTGAAGCTTTTGAACTGTGGTGTTGGAGAAGACTCTTGAGAATCGTTGGACTGCAAGGAGATCAAACCAATCAATTCTAAAGGAAATCAGTCCTGAATATTCATTGGAAAGACTGATGCTGAAGCTCCAATACTTTGGCCAATTGATGCAAAGAGGCAACTCTTTGGAAAAGACCTTGATGTTGGGAAACATTGAAGGCAAGAGGAGAAGGGAATGACAGAGGATGAGATGGGTGGATGGCATCACTGACTCGATGGACGTGAGTTTGAACAGGTTCCAGGAGATGGTGAAGGACAAGGAAGCCTGGTGCACTTCAGTCCATAGGGTCAAAAGGAGTCGAGATGACTCAGTGACTGAACAACAGCAAAGTACTGAAAGTGCTGTTTCTTGGCATATTATTCTAAATATCCCATAATAACATAATCTAAATGGCATATATATATATAAAAGTTTATAAAACTTCAAGAAAAAGTGCCAATCACTAGAATTTAAAAACTCAGCCTGTAGAAAAAACAACAGTCACTCTGAAAACTTGAATTTAACATATCTGAATAAAAATACACTCTGTAAGATGGAAAAAGTGAAAGGGGTAGATAAGAAAATATGACTTTATTATATTAAGATTAAAATTTGCATAAAATATATGCTATGTGTGGTTTCAAAATGTGTTATCTATTATGTATGAGTGTGTGCATGTATATTGTTCAATTTCTCTCATTGTGTGCTGCCTTAAGAAATAATATTTAAATGAAAGATGTTTCAGAGACAATCAAGTTCATTGAAAAGTACTTAAGTATAGTCTCTAATAATCATCTTTAATTATAATCGAAACAGACTCAAAAGAAACTATTGCATTGTACTATGTTCAGAGAAATAAAATCAGTCCTGATATTCCTTGGAAGCTGAAACTCAATACTTTGGCCGCCTGACGCAAAGAGCCAACTCATTGGAAAAGACCCTGATGCTGGGAAAGACTGAAGGAGAGAGGAGAAGAGGACGGCAGAGGATGAGATGGCTGGATGGCATCGCTGATGTGATAGACATGAGTTTGAGTAGGCTCTGGGAGTTGGTGATGGACAGGGAAGCCTGGAGTCCTGCAGCCCATGGGGTTGCAGAGTCAGACATAACTGAGCAACTAAACTGAACTGATGTTCAGAGAAATATAATGTTAACAAGAGGAAGATGACCTGAACTAAACTTGGAAATAGCAAACTGAAAAAAAGAAAGGAAGTTTACAAACATTTCCAGAATAATACTAAAGAGACAATGTGTATCCCACAAATAGACCAGTACAGTCCATGAAGCAAGGATATTATTATAACAGTGCCTTATATGATCGTCTGTAATAGTCTGGAAACATGAACAATTAAGATTTTTTAATTCTTCTTGCAGAAGAGTTAAGTTTATGTAGTCAATTCTTAAGGTATGTAAAGGGAGGAAACATCATTCTAAGAGACATAAGTGTTTCAGCTCTTTGGGTGGTTTTATTTTCCTTATAATGCTATTATTAGCATTGTAATTTGTATGTCATTCTCTTTTAAGTTTATTATTATAAACCATTGTCACTCTACTTTTTGACCTCTAGAAGTACTTGATAAAAATGAAGTTTTCAGGCTTAAATGTCAGATCTTAGAAGATTTTATTCTCAGACATTAAAACATGGCTATACCTTTAATCGGAGAAGGCAATGGCACCCCACTCCAGTACTCTTGCCTGGAAAATCCCATGGACAGAGGAGCCTGGTGGGCTGCAACCGATGGGGTCGCTAATAGTCGGACATGACTGAGCGACTTCACTTTCCCTTTTCACTTTCATGCATTGGAGAAGGAAATGGCAATCCACTCCAGTGTTCTTGCCTGGAGAATCCCAGTGATGGGGGAGCCTGGTGGGTTGCCATCTATGGGGTCGCACAGAGTCGGACACGACTGAAGCAATTTGGCAGCAGCAGCAGCAGCAGCATATCTTTAATAATGACATATCTATGTCATCACTGATTTTCCATGGATTAATGGATTGCCTAACAAGCATAACAATACACCTGAAAATGTTCAATTTTTATTTCAGGGTTCATTTGAATTAGTAAGCCCTCCGAGGAAAAAATATAGTCACTAATACTTTGAAAATAAAATGGGGACTTCCCAGTTGGTCAAGTGGTTAAGGATCCACCTTTCAATGCAGGTAAAGTAGGTTCTATCCCTGGTTAGAAAACTACGATCCCACATACCATGGGGCAGCTAAACCCATGTGCTGCAACTACTGAGCCTGCACACTCTGGAGTCAGTGCTCTGAAACCAGAGTAAGTCTGTGAGCCACAATGAAGAGTGCTCGTGCCACAATGAAGACCCAATACAGCCAAAATATTTACAATAAAATAAAATGCAATTTAACAAAGTCTTCAAAGAAGTGAAAGTGTTAGTTGTTCAGTCATGTCCAACTCTTTACAACCCCATGGACTACAGCCTGCCAGGCTCCTCTGTCCTTGGAATTTTCTAGGCAAGAATACTAGAGTGAGTTGCCATTCCCTTCTCCAGGGGATCTTCCCAACCCAGGGATTGAACTCGGGTCTCCTGCATTGCAGGCAGGTTCTTTACCATCTGAGTCACCAAGGAAGTCTTCAAGGTGGTCAGTAAATATGAACAGATATAAGGAAAGTATATATAAATTGTGCCCAGGAACACAAAGTACTCATTTAAAATATATTTATATATATATAAACATATAAAAACAAACACTTATTTATACATAATTAGAAGTAAAAATAGAAATAAAGCTAAAAATATTTTAGTGAACACTGGTGATATGTCAGATAGTGTATTAAACTGCATAAAAGTGAGTTTCAGAGAGCTATTCTTAATGAGGAAATAGCCTTACTAAGTATTAATATGTGACTTTTTGAGATTGTAAAGAGCACCTCTTCAGACAGTTGCTCTGGTTGTGCAGTATATAAGGATTTCATTCACATCATAGATATATGCTAAGTTACATAATAGTTCAAGGGCAGGATGGAAGATTTTTGGCTTCCAGGCTGAATGCCTGAGCAATCAGGGAGAACACTTTCCTTTAAAAAAAAAAACTTACCTTGACTTTTGTGGTCTGCACACATTTAGGGAATCTCTTTCTAACTCTCTTGTTCACACACACACACACGTGCACACACACACACTCATTGGCACATATATTCTTTTAAAGCTCCTCTAACACTTTGATTCTGGAGAAGGCAATGGCAAGCTACTCCAGTACTCTTGCCTGGAAAATCCCATGGACGGAGGAGCCTGGTAGGCTGCAGTCCGTGGGGTCGCTAAGGGTCGGACACGACCGAGCGACTTCACTTTCCCTTTTCACTTTCACACATTGGGGAAGGAAATGGCAACCCACTCCAGTGTTCTTGCCTGGAGAATCCCAGGGACAGGGGAGCCTGGCGGGCTTCCATCTATGGGGTCGCACAGAGTCAGACAGGACTGAAGTGACTTAGCAGCAACTTAGCAGCAGCAACACTTTGATTCAAAGTTAGTTATTATGTTACAATATATGGTTCTTTTTAAAGAAATACTTTTCCTATCTGATCATGATTATCTAGTCAATATAGTCAATCTGAAAATGCAAAGAAAGTAATAAAAAATGAAAATAAAACTTACCCCTTATATACCATTTTCCTTTCTTCATTGCCTTCTTTCCCTCCCTTTCATTATTCACTAATTCATTCAAAATCAAAACAAAATAAAAACACAAACCCCATGGACAACTTGCTTTTTTACCTCACTGTGAGTAATATGGTAGAATAAGGAATATGGTCTTAATATCTTTTATTCCACATAATACATAATTTAGCAGATAGCCCTGCCTCCTCTGCTTCCAATGGCATCTCCTGTGCAGGCTCCCCACACTCAGTGGAATCACAGCACATGTTCCTATTTCAATAAAACTGTCAGGATTGGTAATGAATTAAACTGTATGCTAAAATAACAATCCTAATACTTTCATATTGGGCTAGAGTAGCTACTAAAACTATAAATCAATTATGTTTTCCAATATTCAAGGGCTAGCTAAATTCTGGCTTTTAAAATTTAATACTATCAATCTCAATTATATGTTTATTCTTTCTTAAATCTGCAGTTATCAAACAAATGAAATCTTCATTACAAATAGGTCATCTGCAAATTTTATTATTGAATCTAAAAACTTCCCCTAACAATTTGAGAAATATTGAAAGACTCAAAATTTGGTTCAATCTAAGTAAAAAAAATTAGAAAATAACTATTATGCAGTAAAGTTTTCTTAGAAGCTGATTCACACATGTGGGTAATACTAGAATATTCCATTTCATGATAAAATATTTCTCGAATAAACAGTATTTTTTCCCTTCCAACTTCCATATGCCTAAGTAAGGAAATACACAGAATATACACAGAGTCTCTTGGACTGCAAGGAGATCCAGCCAATCCATTCTAAAGGAGATCAATCCTGGGTGTTCATTGGAAGGACTGATGCTAAGGGCTTCCCTTGTGGCTCAGCTGGTAAAAAAGATGCCCACAATGCAGGAGACCTGGGTTCAATTCCTGGGTTGGGAAGATCCCCTGGAGAAGGGAAAGGCTACCCACTCCAGTATCCTAGCCTGGAGAATTCCACGGACTGTATAGTCCCTGGGGTCACAAAGAGTCGGACACGACTGAGTGACTTTCACTTTCACTTTTCACTGATGCTAAAGCTGAAACTGCAATACTTTGGCCACCTCATGCGACAAGTTGACTCACTGGAAAAGACTCTGATGCTGGGAGGGATTGGGGGCAGGAGGAGAAGGGGACGACAGAGAATGAGATGGCTGGATGGCATCACCGACTCGATGGCCGTGAGATTGAGTGAACTCCGGGAGTTGGTGATGGACAGGGAGGCCTGGCGTGCTGTGATTCATGGGGTTGCAAAGAGTCGGACACGACTGAGTGACTGAACTGAACTGAACTGAACCTTTTATTTGAAAGTCCAGGAGAATTCTATTCTTTAACATAAGAAAAACATAAACTTCTATACTAATAGCCTTAGGGTATTTAAAATTTTTCCACCTTCATATTTCTCTATCTTAGATCCGAACTATGTATAGAAGTCAGGTGTCAACTATCAGATGGGTTACTCCAACCAGTAAACCTCTCAAACTTTTTTTCACATATTTCTGTCATGATTAGGATTGTCACTACATCTTCCTTCAGTCTAACCCATACCTGCATCCTCTAGCATTTGGATAAGAAAAATTGGCTCAAGAAATCAATATCACATATTTCAGTTGTGTTATTTTGTGCATTAGCCATGCTTTGTTTACTCCTGATTTCATTCCTGCATAATATGGTCTCAAACTTTACTAGGGATTTTAAAAACAGATGTGAAAACCATTTTCATGAACAATAAAATAAAGGTGATGTCAGAGTCCCTTACTGAGGGAGACCAGAGAGAAGTGGGTGACCTACAGGAATGTGTTATTACTTCTGGGGGGGCATCAGAGGATGCAAGTATGGAAGGAATGCTGAAAATCTCATAAAGTTGAGAAACCTTTATAAAAAAAACTATACCAAATTTTTGTTTCTTTGCCACAGTTCTGGTCCTTCAGTCTTTCTAGGTGTTGAGCAAATTACCTCCAGGAGGAAAAAACTAAAAAGGCTTTCTAATTGTGGCTGGGAGGTTTTCCATGAGTGCAGTGAGGGGGCAGCCTTATTGTGAAATGTAACTTGGCAGGTGTGAAGCTATACTCTTCTTCAGAAAGTTACTTCATGGTCAGCGGTGACCTGATGATCTTATTTTGGAGGCTATCAATATAAGCACATTTAGAGAGACAAAGAGCTGAAATGAACTTATTAAAGAAGCTAATTTATAGCATTACAGGTTAAACCAGGGATGATTTCCTCCGATAACCTGTTACATTGCTAAAAAGTACAGGGTCTAATGTGAACAATGACAGTCCTTCCATCTCAGTGTAAACACTAAAGATGAATAAAGAATGCCGTATGGCATGAAGAAATATTAACACACTGATTTGTCATCTATTCTTGGGGCATAAATTAAAATGTATTATTTTACTTTAAAGTCATGCATTTTTAAGTTTCATTGATATTTATTTTTGTTTTAAAGTAGCAATTACATTATTTATTTCTCACTACACTTTTAACTTCGTTTTTAGACTGGAGACTCACAATCCTTATAAATGGCCATGACAGGGACATTAAATTCAGATGTACTTGGAGTAAGCACTGTGCTAATTAGCTGAATTTTCCAAGGGATTAGGCTGTTGACTTTATGAAAATAGTTGATACTGTGAATTATTCTGCAAATCCCTATGCAGGCATGATCTTCTAACTATGCAAGACCGAGACTGCTTTAATACATATACAATTTGAACACCGTATGGAGGATAAAGTCAAATTCATTCATCTATCATCAGATTATTTAATTAAGGCAAGCAAAGCTCACAAAAAGTATACAAAATTCACAATCTTTGATGTATCTAAGAGCAAATAGGTAACATGACAACAACAAATGACTAGTAAATATAATAAGCATAATAATAACAATAGAAAAAACAGTTTTCTTGAATAGCGAACTTCTAGGGTGGGAAACTTTATCCACTTTTCTTCTGTTAAATAGAGAGATCCACATTCCCATTAAGTAGTATTCAAAGACAGATGCCTTCAATATTGAAATATCTAAGACAGGCACATTTGGGCCATTGCAGATATAACAAGTTAAATGGTTCCATAGAACTTGATGATTAATGTACTTTTATCAGGTGACTGAGTTACTATTAGGGAATGACTCAAAGTCTAACGCCAAGTCTTTTACACTTTTTCACTCTTTCCAAATAAAATAGTGAAGGCATGAAACCCCCCAATTTAAGTACTAACACTAAAATCACTTATGCCATCCACCTTTGACCCCTTCGGAGATCTCTTCTCATAGGGAATTTTGGTATTTTTCATATTCCTAATTTTATCCAAGGCTACTGTTTGTGTTTTTATAATTGTTAGCAAATAGAATTTCACATTGTTTATAACAGTTAAGCATTATTTTAGTGAGAACATGTAAGTGTTCAAACAGCAGTTTAACACTGGGATTTTCTACCATATTGCAATCCTTATTGAGAAACAAAGTGCATCAGATGTTACTTTTGTAAGATTATTTAAGTAAATTATTGCAAGGAGTCGCAAACTTTTAAAAATGAACTACAAATTAGTATTATTCATTTCTATGATGTGCTACATTTTCCATAGAAATCCTGGCTAATGCTAAAGGTCAGAGTAAAAGCACACTTACCATCATCATATTGGCCCAAGCACACTGTGAAGAGACAACCAAGGATAATCCCTGAAGCGAACCATTTCCAGAGAGAAAACTGTTGGAACATCTTTTGTCAAATTCCACTCAAGGCTGATCTGAAATAGAAAGAGGGGAAAAGAAATATTTGACAAGTTCATAAATCTGTTATAGGTAAACATACCTGTCACAGCACAGAAAAGTCTTAATGACTTCATAGTTAATTACCTGTGCCACAACATCCATTATCAAAGTAGCATAACTGTTTAATGTACTAGAACTCATCTACATGAGCTTACAGATGAGCAATCTCTAAGAAAAGACATCCATTCTGCTATTTACTTTGTAAGCAAGTAAGTTGAGATGTTAACATACTGATGACATTCAGTTCAGTTCAGTTCAGTTGCTCAGTCGTGTCCGACTCTTTGTGACCCCATGCATGAATCACAGCATGCCAAGCCTCCCTGTCCATCACCAACTCCCGGAGTTCACTCAAACTCATGTCCACAGAGTCGGTGATGCCATCCAGCCATCTCATTCTCTGTCGTCCCCTTCTCCTCCTGCTCCCAATCCCTCCCAGCATCAGAGTCTTTTCCAGTGAGTCAACTCATCGCATGAGGTGGCCAAAGTATTGGAGTTTCAGCTTTAGCATCAGTCCTTCCAATGAACACCCAGGATTGATCCCCTTTAGAATGGACTGGTTGGATCTCCTTGCAGTCCAAGGGACTCTCGAGTCTTCTCTAGCACCACAGTTCAAAAGCATCAATTCTTCGGCGCTCAGCTTTCTTCACAGTCCAACTCTCACATCCATACATGACCACGGGAAAAACCATAGCCTTGACTAGATGGAACTTTGTTGGCAAAGTAATGTCTCTGCTTTTTAATATGCTATCTAGGTTGCTCATAACTTCCCTTCCAAGGAGTAAGCGTCTTTTAATTTCATGGCTGCAATGATGACGTTAGAACATCTTTAAAATTGAGACCCTGTGAGTGAGTCAAATGCCATCAGTTTAAGTCACTGAATTTATCTTATGTATAGAACAGTTCAATTATAACATCTAAGTTTTTGCAATAACTTAAGATACTAAGTTGTTTGTATCCTACATAAAATTTCAATAGCCATTTGTCTTATAGAATTACATAGAAAAACCCATCATCAAAACAGAAATTCATTTTTAGTAGAGTGACAGGCCGGAGAAGGCAATGGCAAGCCACTCCAGTACTCTTGCCTAGAAAATCCCATGGACGGAGGAGCCTGGTAGGCTGCAGTCCGTGGGGTCGCTAAGGGTCAGACAGGACTGAGCGACTTCACTTTCACTTTTCACTTTTACACATTGGAGAAGGAAATGGCAACCCACTCCAGTGTTCTTGCCTGGAGAATCCCAGGGAAGGGGGAGCCTGGTGGGCTTCTGTCTATGGGGTCACACAGAGTCGGACACTACTGAAGTGACTTAGCAGGAGCAGCAGAGTGACAAGAGATTGACTTAACCATGTCATATAAGACTAAGCCATCAGTTTTTACCAAATCTGTCTTTGGAAGCATTTGCATTAATTTCATTTTAATTATTTTGTTTTTCTTTGCAATCTCTCAGTAAATAAATAAATTGAATGAGGAGTTAGTGGCCTGTGAGCAGATGGGCCAGTCTTCTATCTCCATCAGAAAAGAAAAAGTGAATTAGCCTCAAGGGGCAAGAGAGACCATTGAGGCTATGATAAATTGTAAAGTGCAGGGTTTTTCTGGAGAAACATGTGGGAATGTAATCCAGTGTTACTGAGTCTTCTGATTTTCCAGAACATGATAAATTTCTGTTTTCCACAGTAAATTTCAAATTTCCATGTGAGACTGTTTCCATGTGAGTGTGTAGATGGTTGCCCAAAACTTTTTATAGACTAAAAGTTTCTGGCAGGTCATACTGTCTTCTAAGGTCCTTCAGTTAACAACTCCTGCCAGGGATTCTCTCTACTAAACTACTCATGGTTAAGGTCCTTCAGAATGCACAAAGGAAATAATTTGAATTTTACTTTTGCATATATTTTGCTAAATTTGTATTTCTGCTTTAATTTTTTTATTTTATAAGGTTTATTTGCACAATAGCATGCAAAATATGTAATTTATTTAAAATGAGATCATAATTACAAGCTCAAACAATTTTTATTCATGGAATGAAAGTGAAAGTGAAGTTGCTCACTCATGTCCGACTCTTTGTGACCCCATGGACTGTAGCCTACCAGGCTCCTCCATCCATGGGATTCTCCAGGCAAGAATACTGCAGTGGGCTGCAATTTCCTTCTCCAGGGTATCTTCCCAACTCAGGGACCAAACCTGGGTCTCCCACATTGTGGACAGATGCTTTACCATCTGAGCCACCAGGGAAGCCCATAATCATGGAATCCGTGGTCCATAAATTTCAAGTCACAGAACTAGATCACAGACCTTCTAAAATGGAATCTATTCTTCTTGTGTTTCTTCATCTTAATATAAAGAGTGTTCTTTTTATCTAACCCTCACATATTTTCCCCCTCTAACTGGTAAAGAACTCAGCTTCTACTTTTATAACTTCTAGGCAAAGATAATGGCAAGCCACTCCAGTACTCTTGCCTAGAAAATCCCATGGATGGAGGAGCCTGGTTGGCTGTAGTCTGTGGGGTCGCTACGGGTCGGACATGACTGAGCGACTTCACTTTCACTTTTCACTTTCACACATTGGAGAAGGAAATGGCAGCCCACTCCAGTGTTCTTGCCTGGAGAATCCCAGGGATGGGGGAGCCTGGTGGGCTTCCATCTATGGGGTTGCACAGAGTCGGACACGACTGAAGTGACTTAGTAGCAGGCAAAGATAATGGCAAGCCACTCCAGTACTCTTGCCTAGAAAATCCCATGGACGGAGGAGCCTGGTAGGCTGCAGTCCGTGGGGTCGCTACGAGTCAGACATGACTGAGTGACTTCACTTTCCCTTTTCATTTTCACACATTGGAGAAGGAAATGGCAACCCACTCCATTGTTCTTGCCTGGAGAATCCCAGGGATGGAGGAGCCTGGTGGGCTGCCATCTATGGGGTCACACAGAGTCGGACACGACTGAAGTGACTTAGCAGTAGCAGTAGCAGGCAAAGATAGAGCCAATCATTAATTATCAAGCAGCTATAATGATACATGTTTATTGTAGGAAAGGAAAAAATAAAATTGGCAAATACTAGTCATTTTAAGAGCAGTTGATTAGAGTGGGGCTTCTTTTTAAATTCAGGTTCTTCAACTTCCCAGTTATGACTGCACAAATGAAACAGCATCGCTGTCTCACCTCATTATTAACATGGAGATATAATAGTGCCTACCTCATAAATTTATTTGGAGGATTAGGTAAATGGCTATAAATACATGCTTAGAAAAATACCTCAGAATGAGCACTCCACAAAGCTTAACATGAGTGTTTTTGACTCAGTATCTATGAAGTCTTCAAAGTGGTTAAACATACATTTTCTCAACTCATCTTGAGTGAAACCTCTAAGGTAGGCATTACTGTCTCTACTCGGTGGAGGAAAGGATATGCTCACAGGCTCAAGGTTACAAACTCATGAGTGGCTGAAGTGGTGGTGAAGTTTGAAATTTTTGCTCATTTCGTTACAAAAAAAGGACAAAAAAATGTTCAAGAGAGCACATGGTTTTCTCCTTTCAAACTACATGGAGGCCCAGATTAGCTTGCTGCATTTCTTTCCTGTATACTAAGGAGAAATACTGCATGCCTCTCCCCAAACCTGAAGTATATATAAGATTTGTGCAAATAATGGCTTCAATTCCTCTTTCTTTTTCTAAAGAAATGTTACAACATTAAGAAGCACAAAATAGTGTTTAAATTTAAAAATAAAGGGAAAACACTTAAATATCTAAAGGATATTAGAAAAAAACTTTAAAAAAAAGCAAATTCATTTTCTTTACTAGTTTTACACTCTCTAGAATTGCAGGCAAAATTCTTACAGGTGCCTTCAAACAACACTCTAACATGGTATTGTACTTTTATTATAAATTCCGTGTTTAACACTGCCTTGTTCCTTGAGTGAAAATTTCCCTCCTGATCTCCTTGGTCAGTAATGCTATGCTCTGTCAACCTAGACCACGCTCGATTCTAAAAAGAAATGTAAGTGACCTATAAATAATGTCATCGTACTTGTTTTTTTTGGAGATGATTGACTACCGTATTCAACACTGTTATAGTTAATAAAGACATGGTTTTGCAATAGTGATTTCAAAACACAGTTGATCCTTGAACAACTCAGGGGTTAGGGGCACCAATCATCCCCCTTCCTCCAACCAAAAATCCAAATATCTCTGCATCAAATGACTTACCCAAAAGCAGGAAGCTAAAACAGTTTGGATAGAATCAAGACTCTAGGTTGCTCTCAGTCCATGTATTGTGATTCCTGGGCTTCCCAGCTAGTGCTGGTGGGAAAGAACCCACCTGCCAATGCAGGAGACATAAAAGACATGGGTTCAATCCCTGGATTGGAGATACCCTTGAGGAGGTCATGGCAAAGCAATCTAGTATTCTTGCCTGGAGAATCCCATGGACAGAAGAGCCTGGTGGGCTACAGTCCACAGGATCACAAAGAGTTGGACACGAGTGAAGCAACTTAGCACACATACACATTGTGATTCCCTAATCAAACACAAATTTCCCCCCACACTTAAAGATTGTAAAATAAAATTATAGGTGCTAATTTTATTGAAAAATAAAACCACATAAAAGTGAATCTGTGCTGTACAAACCCATGTTGTCCAAGGGTTATCTGTACTATTCTATTGTCAATAATATTGGGGGGAAAAGCACGCTTTCCAATTATGTTATAATCTTACACATAAGTGGTTTCAGTTTCATGATATTTACTATATATTTTCTGTAGTCTTTGGAATATTTTACTATTATTACTAAAGACAATATATTTATTTTGAGTTTCACATCATTTGTATGATAAAGCTATCAGATAAAATTCATATTCATTTCTCTGGCATTGAATATTCTCAGAAATTCAATTATTCAACAAGGATTTATGGAGGGTCTATGAGGTACCACTCACTCTTATAGACAGGTGGAACTTATCAATTAAAAACAATGCATATCCCTGCTTCTATGAATCTTACATTCAGAAACTGGAGCAAGGTTATATGAAACAAACAATTGCATTCTGGTAACACACCTTCATATTATAAAGCAGAGACATTACTTTGCCAACAAAGGTCCATCTAGTCAAGGCTATGGTTTTTCCAGTGGTCATGTATGGATATGAGAGTTGGACTGTGAAGAAAGCTGATCGCTGAAGAATTGATGCTTTTGAACTGTGGTGTTGGAGAAGACTCTTGAGAGTCTCTTGGACTGCAAGGAGATCCAACCAGTCCATTCTAAAGGAGATCAATCCTGGGTGTTCATTGGAAGGACTGATGCTAAAGCTGAAATTCCAATACTTTGGCCACCTCATGCAAAGAGTTGACTCATTGGAAAAGACTGATGCTGGGAGGGATTGGGGGCAGGAGGAGAAGGGGACGACAGAGAATGAGATGGCCTGATGGCATCACTGACTCGATGGATGTGAATTTGAGTGAACTCCGGGAGTTGGTGATGGACAGGGAGGCTTGGGGTGCTGTGATTCATGGGGTCACAAAGAGTCGGACACGACTGAGCGACTGAACTGAACTGAACACACCTGCAGAAGAACTTGACAAGGAAAGCACAACTATTTCAACAATCCTTGCTGAAAGCACCCTTGATGGTATCTAGTAACTTGAAGGTAGATTACTGTTCATCTCTTGGAGGGAGACTACATAAAAGGCCTTACACTTTAAAGTACAAATGCAAAGTCTGTCAGTACACAATGCTCTACTCTTTAGCTGCTGATCCCTGCCCTCTGGAGTCTGGCTTGGTTGTGGTGACACATGGCAAAAGCAACCAAGGTTAACAGCAGTTTTCCCTCTGGTACATTTTTGAAAATGTTAACTCCTTTCTTTAAGGCTCTGCCCTTAATGCTACATGAAAAACCACTAATTTCTTTTATGTGTCAAAGTGTATACCTACACCATGAAGAGAAATCCAACATCAGCATTGTGTCAGGAAGCAAGCTGGAAGCTCCCAGGGAGCTGAGGGTGGAACATGAGCATTTCACCCTTCAACAGTCTGTTCAGTCAACTTTGGTACTTTGCTATCACTGACAACAAAACTTGTCACTTTTATACTGCTTATAGGAAATTTATACAATTGCCTCCTAGAATATGCAAACTCTCTTTCAAAGCAGCCTTAACTATGAAATTTAAAATACAAACCTTTCCAAAATCACCACATCGCACCACATCATATATGAATTTCCTTAACTGATTGGTTGAAAATCTTTCTTCTACTTCACTGTTGTGGGAATAAACAAGGTTTTCATTGCTACAGAAAACAGTTATCGCTCATAAGCATGACCTGATGAATCAATCTTTATCTTTTTTCTTTGTAATATGCACTTTCAAACAATAAAATTTCAGAGCTTTTATGATCTGTTCTCTTTTTCTATTTATCTCTTCCTATAGTTTTAATATATTTTATTAAATATATATTAATATATTTATGTTTAGGACTACCCTGGTGGCTCAGACAGTACAGAATCTGCCTGCAATGCAAGAGACCTGGGTTCGATCTCTGGGTTGGGAAGATCCCCTGAGAAAGGGAATAGCTAACTACTATTGTATTTTTGCCTAGAGAATCCAATGGATAGAGGAGTCTGGTGCAATATATAGTCCATGGGGTCTCAAAGAGTCAGACACAATTGAGCAACTAAACATGCACATATGCATGTCACATTTATAAAATATACTATCCTTATAAAAGTATATATGCAAAGTAGAAAATATATTTTATTTTTGAAGAATAAAATATATTCAAATATTTATATTCATCAGTTCAGTTCAGTTCAGTCGCTCAGTCGTGTCTGACTCTCCGCGACCCCATGAATCACAGCACTCCAGGCCTCCCTCTCCATCTCCAACTCCCGGAGTTCACTCAAACTCATGTCCACAGAGTCGGTGATGCCATCCAGCCATCTCATCCTCGGTCGTCCCCTTCTCCTCCCGCCCCCAACCTTTCCCAGCATCAGAGTCTTTTCCAGTGAGTCAACTCGTCGCATGAGGTGGCCAAAGTATTGGAGTTTCAGCTTTAGCATCAGTCCTTCCAATGAACACCCAGGATCGATCTCCTTTAGAAAGGACTGGTTGGATCTCCTTGCGGTACAAGGGACTCTCAAGAGTCTTCTCCAACACCACAGTTCAAAAGCATCAATTCTTCAGCGATCAACTTTCTTCACAGTCCAACTCTCACTCACATTATACATGACCACGGGAAAAACCATTGCCTTGACTAGACGGACCTTGGTTGGCAAAGTAATGTCTCTGCTTTTTAATATACTATCTAGGTTTGTCATAACTTTGCTTCCAAGGAGTCAGCATCTTTTAATTTCATGGCTGAAATCAGCATCTGCAGTGATTTTGGAGCCCCCAAAAATAAAGTCTGACACTGTTTCCACTGTTTTTCCATCTATTTCCCATGAAGTGATGGGACCAGATGCCATGATCTTTGTTTTCTGAATGTTGAGCTTCAAGCCAACCTTTTCACTCTCCTCTTTCACTTTCATCAAGAGGCTTTTGAGTTCCTCTTCACTTTCTGCCATAAGGGTAGTGTTATCTGCATATCTGAGATTATTGATATTTCGCCCAACAATCTTGATTCCAGCTTGTGCTTCATATTACACCATTATTCATAAAAACTATGTAAATAAATATTTACTTAAGTTAACTTTATACTGTATTTATATTTATACTATATATATATATATAAACATTTATCTTACATATATCTTTTTATTCATTAGCTTAATTCTGTTGCAAGGACAGAAATGGCCAGATTGCCCCGGACAGCAAAGTTACCTGTGTTTTCATCAGGCACTGTGAGAGCTAACATACACTGTGAGGCACTGTGAGAGCTAAGGTACCTCTCCAACCTGGCCCAAACTAACCAGACTTACCAAATCTTTGATGGAGCTTACAGTCTGACGTGCCACAGTGTCTAAGTTTATCTCTATTGCTGTTCACTTTAAAATGTATATTTGTTTGTGTTCACTCCCTATGTGTGCATTCATAATACATAAATATATATGTGTGTATATATCTACATATATGTGCATTCATAATACATATGTGTGGGGGTGTGTGTGCACGCTTGAGCATGTGCGCACATGCTATCACTTCAGTCTCTTTGAGAATCCATAGACTGTAGCCCACAAAAATACTGGAGTGGGTTGCCATTTCCTACTCCAGGGGATCTTCCTGACCCAGGGATCAAATCTACATCTGCCTTGCATTGGGGTTCTTTTCTCTACTTTATACATATATACATGAATGCTATACAGCATTCTGTTTTCACTTTTAAATGTATATCTGTGTGTACTCTTTCTGTGTGCATTCATAATATATATATGTGCATTTAATTCATATATACATATAGATACACTCCCTCCCTAACTCCCTTCCTCACCCCGTCTGACACAATTCAATATGCATATATACACTCTCAATCTAACGGAATCGAAGTTGATAAAAAATAGTTTAAAAAGTGAGGAAGAGAAGAAATCCATAAGAACTTATTTCAGTGACAGTGTAACTGTTCACAGGAGATGTGTTGCATCAGAGTTTTAACATTTTAAATATAACTCAAAAGTCGTAAATATTAAATGAGAATAGTTTCACTCAAAATACATTTCCTAAAACCATATGATACAAACAAGAAAAATCTCAGTTGAGATATTCTTCTTCTACAAACTTTAATAGATCTTAACAATAAAGAGGGCTTCTCTCATAGCTCAGCTGGTAAAGAATCGACCTGTAATGCAGGAGATCTGAGTTGTTCCTGGGTTGGGAAAATGAAGTGGAATAAAGACCTAAAAAAGATCCCTTACAGTTACACAGTGGAAGTGATAGATAGATCTAGGGAATCTGATAGAGTGCCTGAAGGACTATGGACAAATATTCACGACATTGTACAGGAGGTGGTGATTAAAATCTAGCTCCAAAAAAAGAAATTCAAAAAGGCAAAATGATTGTTTGAGGAGGCCTTACAAATAGCAGAGGGGAAAAGAAAAGTGAAAGGCATAGGAAGAAAGGAAAAATATACCCAGCTGAATACAGGATTCCAAAGACTACCAAGGAGAGATAAGAAAGCCTTCCTCAGTGATCAATGCAAAGAAATAGAGGAAGACAATAGAATGGGAAAGACTAGAGATCTCTTCAAGAAAATTAGAGATACCAAGAGAATATTTCATGCAAATGTGGGCACAATAAATGACAGAAATGGTATGGACCTAACAGATGCAGAAGATATTAAGAGGAGGTGGCAACAATACACAGAAGAGCTATACAAGTAAGCTCTTCATGACCCAGATAACCACTATGGTGTGATCACTCACCTAGAGCCAGACATTCTAGAGTATGAAGTCAAGTGGGCCTTAGGAAGCATCTTTATGAACAAAGCTAGTGGAAGTGATGGAATTCCAGTTGAGCTATTTCAAATCCTAAAAGATGATGCTGTGAAAGTGCTGCACTCAATATGCCAGCAATTTGGAAAACTCAGCAATGGCCACAGGACTGGAAAAGGTCAGTTTTCATTCTACTCCCAAAGAAAGGCAATACTAAATAATGTTCAAACTTCCACACAATTGCACTCATTTCACATGCTAGCAAAGTAATGCTCAAAATTCTTCAAGTGAGGCTTCAACAGTATGTGAACCCTGAACTTCCAGATGTTCAAACTGGATTTAGAAAAGGCAGAGGAACCAGAGATCAAATTGCCTACATCTCTTGTATCATAGAAAATGAGAAATTCCAGAAAAAAAAAATCTACGTCTACTTCATTGACTACACTAAAGCCTTTGATGTGTGAATCACAACAAACTGGAAAATTCTGAAAGAGATGGAGATACCAGACTACCTGGCCTGCCTCCTGAGAAATCAGGCTGCTGGTCAAGAAGTAACAGAACCGGACATAGCACTGGTTTCAAACTGGGAAAGGAGTAAGTCGATGTTATATATTATCACCCTGCTTATTTAACATGTATGCAGAACGCATCATGTGAAATGCTAGGCTGGATAAAGCACAAGCTGAGCCTTAGGAAGCATTCCATCTCAGCAATGAAGATTGCTGAGAGAAATATCAATAATCTCAAATATACAGATGACACAGCCCTTATGATGGAAAGCAGAGAAAAACTAAAGAGTCTCTTGATGAAAGTGAAAGAGGAGAGTGAAGAAGAAAAAGTAAAAGAGGCAAGTAAAAGAGAATGTGAAAGAAAAATAGAAAGTGAAAAAGAGGAGAGTGCCAAAGAATTGGTACTTTTGAACTGTGGTGTTGGAGAAGACTCTTGAGAGTCCCTTGGCCTGCAAGGAGATCCAACCAGTCCATTCTAAAGGAAATCAGTCCTGAATATTCATTGGAAGGACTGATGCTGAAGCTGAAACTCCAATATTTTGACCACTTGATGTGAAGAACTGACTCATTGGAAAAGATCCTGATGCTGGGAAAGATTGAAGGCAGGAGGAGAAGGGGATGACAAAGGATGAGATGGTAGGATGGCATCACCGACTCAATGGGCATGAGTTTGAGTAAACTCAGAGTTGGTGTTGAACAGGGAAGACTGGCTTGCTGCAGACCATGGGGTCACAAGGAGTCAGACACAACTGAGAGACAGAACTGAATTGAATGCAGATGACACCACCCAAATGGTAGAAAGCAAAGAGGAACTGAAGGGCCTCTTGATAAAGGTGAAAGAGGAGAGTGAAAAAGTTGACTTAAAACTCAACATTCAGAAAACTAAGATAATGGCATCCAGTCCCATCACATCATGGCCAATAGATGGGGAAACAATGGAAACAATGACAGACTTTATTTTCTTGGGCTCCAAAATCAGTGTAAATGGAGACTGCAGCCATGGAATTAAAAGATGATTGCTCCTTGGGAGAAAAGCTGTGACAAACCTAGACAGCATATTAACAAACAGAGACATTACTTTGCTGACAAAGTTCCATATAGTCAGAGCTATCGATTTTTGCCAATAGTCACGTATGGATGAGAAAGTTGGTCCATTAAGATGGCTGATCACTGAAGAACTGATGGTTTCTAACTGCAGTGCTGGTTAAGACTCTTGAGAGTCCCCTGAACAGCAAAGAGATCAAGCCAGTCAATGCTAAAGGAAATCAACCCTGAATAATCATTTGAAGGCCTGATGTTGAAGTTGAAGCTTCAATACTTTGGCCACCTGATGTGAACAGTGACTCATCTGAAATGACCCTGATGCTGGGAAAGATTGAAAGCAGCAGGAGAGGGGGACAATAGAGGACAAGATGGTTGGAATGCATCACCAACCAACAGACATGAGTTTGAGCAAACTCCGGGAAATGGTAAAGACAGGGAAGCCTGGCATGCTGCAGTCCAAGGGGTTGCAAAGAATCAGCCATGACAGAGAAACTGAACAACAATAACAAATATCAAAAACTTAACATATCCATAGGGGTTTTTCCTTTTCAAATGGTAGTTTTAATCATAAAACTCTAAATGATGGAAGAAATGACTCTGGATTTTCTTTTTGGATAATACTCCTCATCAAGGATACAAACTACTGATAAACATAGCTAGCCCATTCAATTCACATATAAAGATTATATCCTATTACAAAAAGCCAATATTAAATATAACCAATAACAAGTATAAGAATCATTTTATAATAATCTATTCATATTAGTTGGCTTAATAAAATATGAATAAAATAAATATTAAAAAGGAAGTAGATTTCAATACCTATGTCCATTATGACTGGATATTCTTTTTAGTGTTTATACATGCAATTACTCAATAAGAATTTATTGTATATTTATTGCATGTCAGATACTCTGCTTCTACTGAAGAAATAAATCCATTTAGTTTCCTCACAATGATTTTGCTATGATCAAGAAACATATTTCATATTTTTTGTTTAGTATATAATTTCAAAGTGCATTAGTAGTGATTCTGCATTAATGGAGGTTTAAATTTTAGTTTCCAATTTTAAGAGATTTGCTTTCAATCTGTGCTTTCTGAATTAGCATCAAAATACTAGTCCTAGACATAAATATATTTACCATAATATTAGAAAAATAATAGGAAAAAAAACTTAGCTTGACAAGATTGAACACCAAGAAATGGAAAAAGCCCAAGCATTATTTTATCTGTGAAATGTTTGACTTAAGAACATAACCAAATAAGTCTGAAACTGAATAAAGCTCGGGCAAGTATATGCATGATTTCAAAGGAAACTTGAAGGAGAGTTCTGTGTAATGTCATTCTCAGGCAGAGAAAACATATGACTAATATTGTTGTTTGATGAAAGTTAAACATCCCAAGAAACACAAATAAATTAATAAACAGATTATTTTTCTCTTAACATATGTCCATTAACAAAAAAAAAAAGGTATTAAGCCAATGAAGAGAGATTACAGTTGAAACCGTAAAAATTACAGTGCTTTTTCCTGAGACATTATAATGAAAATCCTAGTTTGGGATGGGAGAGTCTTATGATACATCCCTAGCTCTGTCACCTCTCTGTCATATGAATGGTTAACTTGTGAGACTTGTGAGACTCCGCTTAAATTTAGGATAATAAAATTCATTTCATTCTGCTATAGTCAACAGATGACAATTTTAACAACAACAACAAAAATAGGAGTACTAAAGGGTATTTACTTTTAAAATTCACTGCCTAAGTGGTTTATGAGTGCTGATTCTGGAAAGTGTATTTTATAAGATATAGAAAATATGGTGCATGAGAAAAAAATTGAGATGAAAGATGAAGGGAAAAAAAGAAGAAAGGCTGGAAGGAAGGGAGGGATGCAGGGAGAAAGGTTTATTTGAATTTTTAGTCTTTAACACGATGTGTGAGTTACACCTTAAGGTGTCCCACAATAAACTATGCACTTGTATGACCCAACCTCACCCAACTGAGTGCAGGTGAAGTCTGTGATTTTGCTTTTAGCTCACAGAATATTGCAAAGATAATGCAAAACGATCCCCTTGGTTCAATTAAGTTATATAACACCCACTCAGCACAGAGGAGAGATAATTTTCCATCTGAGATTTAAGAAGCAACAATTAACACTATAAACTACCTATGAAGAGGGACATATGCCAGGGATCTTATACCTGAGGGTGGCCTCCGTACAACAGACTTCAGTTATACAACCAAAAGGAAAAGAATTCTGCCAATAAACTAAATAAGTCTAGTATTCTTTCCTAATCAGTCCTATAGATGAAAATGCAGGTTGGCAGGCAATTGATTGCAGCCTTGTAAGACACTGAGCAGAGGACCCAGCTAACTGGTAGAGGGACTCCTGACCCAGAGAAACTGAGATAATCATTGTGGATTGTCTTAAACCATCAAGTTTGTGCTAATTTGTATGTAACAGTAGAAAACTGATGCATAGGAGGATCTGATGTAAACACGGTATACTGAAAACACTGATCAGTTTAGTGTTTGTTCTGAATTTTAGATAACAGCTACTTATGGGATTGAGGATGGAATCAGACATATTAAACAAAACTAAAGGAGAAAACACACATTCAACAAAGAAGAGAGTTGTCTTGCATAAACTAATGGCTATAGTTTCAATGAAATGAAGTGTATGGGGAGCACAATTTTCAGTGTTGTGGTGCAACAATTGAACATTTCTATAAGAGTTGCCTGCCTTTTATTCATGGAAGTCTTCTGCACAAACATTATTTTCCTAGAGTTGCATACTATATTAGTGCATATACAGAAACTAAACGCAAACTACTTTGTATTGTCTTTGCAGGAATTTTCAAATAAGGTACTCAACAAACTGAACTAAAAATATGTCATCTATCATAATTTAAAAAAATAGAATATTTTGTAAAGGACTAAATCTGTAAGTTTAATGTTAATGAAAATGTTGGTAAAGATCAATATTTTGGGTATGATTGATATTGTGAGTAAGTGTTAGTCGCTCAGTCGTGCCTGACTCATTGCGACCCTATGGACTGCAGCCCACCAGGCTCCTGTGTCCATGAGATTTTCCAGGCAAAGATACTGGAGTAGGTTGCCATTTCCTTCTGCAGGGGATCTTCCCAACCCAGGGATTGAACCCGTGTCTTCCGCACTACAGGCAGATTCTTTACTGACTGAGCTACAAGGGAAGCCCATGATTGATATTACTGCTATTAAAAGCATTAAAATATTATACCAATTTAGGTAAATATAGGTAAACAAATAATAGACTGTTCTGTTTAATTTCACTTTGTACTTTTCTTCAGTTCGGTTCAGTTCAGTTCTTAGCTCAGTCGCGTGCGACTCTTGCAACCCCATGAATCACAGCATGCCAAACCTCCCTGTCCATCACCAACTCCTGGAGCTCACTCAAACTCATGTCCATCGAGTTGGTGATGCCATCCAGCCATCTCATCCTCTGTCGTCCCCTTTTCCTCCTGCCCCCAATTCCTCCCAGCATCAGAGTCTTTTCCAGTGAGTCAACTCATCGCATGAGGTGGCCAAAGTATTGGAGTTTCAGTCTTAGCATCAGTCCTTCCAATGAACACCCAGGACTGATCTCATTTAGAACGGACTGGTTGGATCTCCTTGCAGTCCAAGTGACTCTCAAGAGTCTTCTCCAACACCACAGTTCAAAAACATCAATTTTTCAGTGATCAACTTTCTTCACAGTCCAACTCTCACATCCATACATGACCACTGGAAAAACCATAGCCTTGACTAGACGGACCTTGGTTGGCAAAGTAATGTCTCTGCTTTTTAATATGCTATCTAGGTTGGTCATAACTTTGTGCTTTTCTTATTTGTTCTAAAAAAGTATAAGTAAAATTTGTAGTTTGGGGTATTTTCATTTCAAATATAATAAGTCAATTAATTGTTTAAATAGGGAAAGAAATACAACTAAGAAAGTATTTTTAAATATCTCTGTTTGTTTTGATGTAATTATTTTAAGCTTTTACTATTTATGTTATAAATTTATATGATTAAAGAAGTACTTGATGTTCTCAACTGGCATAAGTACCAAGATGAATGATTTGACTTAGAAAATTAACTGAATATACAAGAGTCATGTAAGCCCTTTATTTATGCTACAGATTCATCAAGGTCAATATGACCTTTCCTAAAGAGATAATATTTCAATATAATGAAATTTGAATTTCAAATTGAATTTTACTTGATCCTACAGAACCTCTGGCAAATAGCAATTTCTCTAGAAACTAGAAAAATAGTCATGTTACAATTTTATATCAAAATATAGTGAAATTCTATTCAGCTGAAATGATTGAAAAAATATATAAGATTTAAAATATTTTGCACATTTGGATGCTTGAAAATCATAGATTTGAATTGAGATTATTAAGTTTTGAATATTTAACTATTGTGTTGAAAACAAAATGCATAAAATTAAGTTATTGGTATGAAAAGACTTTGCAAAGAGGAAATACTATTGTATTTCCAATCAATCAAAACATTGTAAAGTCTAATGCTCATTAAGGCATTGTGGCATTTTTTTTTAATGATGGCCATTTAATAAAGACTAGGTTGGAGAATAAAGTATAAACAAGTCAAAATATAAAGAATAGTATGTAGTAGAGAAGGGGAGTAAAGATGGTTGTTCAACAGGACTATGGGTGGAAATGTCACTGAAAGCTAAATTGTCAAATACTATTTCAGGAATATAATGGAACTTGCAGAGGTCACTGAAGTCTGACTAAGACCTTGATGGGAAAAAGGAAGAGGAAAAAATTCACTCAAGTAGGAGAAATAAGATTCAAGATTAGAGGAAAAGAAATCAGATTAAATGTAAATGTTAAGTAAAGATAAAATCTACATATAGAGTTTCAGGTGATACATTAAAAGTATACCTCACTAATCAAATCATATGATACTGAAAACCTAGCTAACAATTTTTTTGTGTGTTTTTTTATTTTTTTTAAATAGTACTAGTGATGTACTGATATGTTTAAAAAGAAGGTGTATGAAGAGGATAAGTAGATTCTTCACCTGGTAGAAGTATGTAGCATGGATTTGAGGGGAATAATGAATGACAGTCTAAGTGCTTTTGAATAATTTAATTACTTCAGTTTTATTCTGTTTAAATACACCTAGCAAGTTGCTCAATATTTGCAGGACAGCTAAAATAAGAACAACATTAGCTGGTTTTTAGAGCATTCTTTATAAATGATAATATTATAATTGTAAAATTCTGTCCTAGTTATCAAAGGTAACTCAATACAATTATTATTCCTTATGTTTGAGAGGAAAACACAATTTAAACAATTTTATTTTACTCATAGAGATTGTACTTTATGAGTAATGAAATGTCAATATACCCGATGTAGAAGTACACTGATATGAGCAAAGCATTCAATAACTTGTCATAATGTCTATTTTTAATGAGCTTTCATAGAAAAATCTCTAAAAGGATGTGAACATAAGCCATTTAACACTATTTCTGTTGAAATGGCAAAAGCAATGAAAAGTGATAAAGATTCCTTTAAGAGGAATTTTCAGAAAATAAAAACAATGAAAAAAACCATGCATTAACTATAGTTTTTCCCTACTAAATTAGCATTCTTCTCCAATTAAACAATAATCATAAAGTAACATTTTTTACCTTTAGAATTATTGCTGAAGTTCAAAGGTTCAAGTTTTTAATTGCTACTCATAAAGGATACAGTGTAACTTTCAAAACTATGAAAAGTCTATATTACATGATTCAGCAATATGTTTCTCTTAGAAAAAATATCATTAAAGAGCACTAACTTCTATGTAAATTAATGGCTAAAAACTTTTTTTGTTTCTACTTTCCAGTTTCAGACCTGGGTGAATAAATCAGAATCAGGCATCTTTTGTAGATGAAAGGAAGTAGAATCTTAAGATTAGAAACTTATTAGTGTGATGCCTATGGGCAAAGATGAAATCAGATATTATAGATGATTTTGGAGCTGCAGTTTTAATAATGATAAGGGTAGAGTGAAATGAATAGCTGAAGAAGAAACAAATTTCATCCCTCTATCCAAACCCATTAATCTGTCAGCATGTCAAAAGTATATTTTACTAATAGTTCATAATAGTGGGTACATGAAGATTAAAAGATAATCAGATATAACAGTGGTGGGATGAAAATTAGTGTTAAGCTGTATAAAAGAGAAATTGGAGAGTGACGATGTGTCTAGTGAGTTTCAGGCTGCATACATTAAGTGTAAGTAGCCACAGTTCTTTATGGAAAAATCACAAATGAGTAAGATTCAGCAGTTCAGTTTAGTTCAGTCTCTCAGTTGTGTGTGACTCTGAGACCCAATGGACTGCAGCATGACAGACCCCCCTGTCCATCACCAACTTTCAGAGTTTACGCAAACTCATGTCCATTGAGTGGGTGATGCCATCCAACCCTCTCATCCTCTGTCATCACCTTCTCCTCCCACCTTCAATCTTTCCCAGCATCAGGATCTTTTCAAATGAGTCAGTTCTTCACATCAGGTGGCCAAAGTATTGGAGCTTTACCTTCAGCCTCAGTCCTTCCAAAGAATATTCAGGACTGATCTCCTTTAGGATGGACTGGTTGGATCTCCTTGAAGTCCAAGGGAATCTCAAGAGTCTTCTCCAACACCACAGTTCAAAAGTATCAATTCTTCAGTGCTCAGCTTTCTTTTTTTTTTTTTTTTGTAGTTAATTTATTTCTTATTGGAGGCAAATTATTTTACAATATTATATTGGTTGGTTTTGCCATACATTGATATGAATTTGCCCCGGGTTTACATAAGTTCCCCCTCCTGAATCCCCCTCCCACCTCCCTCCTCCCTTTATCCTCCCTCTGGGTCATCCCCGCATGCCAGCCCCGAGCATCCTATAACATGCATTGACCCTGAACTAGTGATTCGTTTCACATATGACAACATACGTGTTTCAATGCCATTCTCCCAAATCATCCCACCCTCACCCTCTCCCATAGAGTCCCAAAGACTGTTCTATACATCTGTGTCTCTTTTGCTGTCTCGTATACAGGGTTATCATTTGCATCTTTCTAAATTCCATATATATGTGTTAGTATACTGTATTGGTGTTTTTCTTTCTGGCTTTCTTCACTCTGTATAATAGGCTCCAGTTTCATCCACCTCATTAGAACTGATTCAAATGTATTCTTTTTAATAGCTGAATAATACTCCATTGTGTATATGTACCAAAGCTTTCTTATCCATTCATCTGCAGATGGACATCTAGGTTGCTTCCATGTCCTGGCTATTATAAACAGTGCTACAATGAACATTGGAGTACACGTGTCCAACTCTCACATCCATACATGACTACTGGAAAAACCAAAGACTTGACTAGATGGACCTTTGTTGGCAAAGTAATGTCTCTATTTTTAATATGCTGTCTAGGTTGGACATAACTTTTTTTCCAAGAAGCAGGTGTCTTTTAATTTCATGGCTTCAATCACCATCTACAGTGATTTTCAAGCCCCCCAAAATAAAATCTGCCACAGTTTCCACTGTTTCCCCATCTATTTGCCATGAAATGATGGGATTGGATGCCATCATCTTAGTTTTCTGAATGTTGAGTTTTAAACCGACTTTTTCACTCTCCTCTTTCACTTTCATCAAGAGGCTCTTTAGTTCTTCTTTGCTTTCTACCACAAGGGTGGTGTCATCTGCATATCTGAGGTTATTGATATTTCCCCCACCAATCTTGATTCTAGCTCATGCTTCATCCAGTCCAACATTTCTCATGATGTTTTCTGCACATATGTTAAATACGCAGGGTGACAATATACAGCCTTGACATAATCCTTTCCCAATTTGGAATCAGTCTGTTACTCCATGTCTAGTTCTAACTCTTGCTTCCTGACCTGCATACAGATTTCTAAGGAGGCAGGTCAGGTGATCTGATATTCCCGTCTCTTGAAGAATTTTTCAGTTTTTTTGATCCACACATCAAATGCTTTGACATAGTCAGTAAAGCAGAAGCAGCTGATTTTCTGGAGCTCTTTTGCTTTTTGATGATCCAACAGATGTTGGCAATTTTACCTCTGCTTCCTCTGCCTGTTCTAAATCCAGATTGAATATCTGAAAATTCAAGGTTCACGTACTGTTGAAGCCTGGCTTGGAGAATTTTGAGCATCATTTTGCTAGCATCTGAGATGAGTGCAATTGTGTGGTAGCTAGAGGATTCATTGGCATTGTCTTTCTTTGGAATTGGAATGATAACTGACCTTTTTGAGTCCTGTGGCCATATGCTGCATTTTCCAAATTTGCTCGTGAATTGAGTGCAGCACTTTCACAGCGTCATCTTTTAGGACTTGAAATAGCTCAGCTGGAATTCCATCACCTCCACTAGCTTTGTTCATAGTGATGCTTCCTAAGGCCCACTTGACTTCACAATCCAGGATGTATGGCTCTATGTGAGTGATCACACCATCGTGATTATCTGGGTCGTGAAGATCTTTTTTGTATAGATCTTCTGTGTATTCTTGCCACCTCTTCTTAATATCTTCTGCTTCTGTTAGTTCTATACCATTTCTGTCCTTTATTGTGCCCGTCTTATTCAGGTATGACCTAAATCAAATCCCTTACAATTATTCAGTGGAAGTGAGAAATAGATTCAAGGGGTTAGATCTGATAGTTAGAGTCCCTGAAGGACTATGGGTGGAGGTTCGTGAGATTGTACAGGAGGCAGTGATCAAGACCATCCCCAAGAAAAAGAAATGCAAAAAGGCAAAATAGTTATCTGAAGAGGCCTTACAAATAGATGCGAAAAGGAAAGAAGTGAAAGGCAAAGGAGAAAAGGAAAGAAAAGCCCATTTGAATGAAGAGTTGCAAAGAATAGCAAGGGGAGATGAGACAGCCTTCCTCAGTGATCAATGCAAAGAAATAGAGGAAAACAATAGAGTGGGAAATGCTAGAGATCTCTTCAAGAAAATTAGAGATGCCAAGGGAATATTTCCTGCAAAAATGGGCACAATAAAGGAGAGAAATGGTATGAATTTGGAGATTATTTGTTAACATTTCCCTTAGCTCAGGTATGCATGTGTGTGCAGTGTATACATATACACACAAGAACATACATGATATATATGCTATATTATTATGTGTATCTAGATAAATATAGTGCATAAATATATATGTAAATGTATGAAAAAATCAAGAAAAATACATAATAATATCAGAAGATATGTTTTTTCAGGTATCAGATTGCCACGGACAAAATTGGGGAAATTGTAAAGAAACAGGTACCTCTCAAACATTTCTGTGAATGTAAGTGCTACAAATTCTATTGGAAATAATTTGGAAATTATTTTTTGGAATTTATTATTTGGAAACTATAAAATAATAAAATATATATGTTTTATAGTAATTCTATATTAAAAATTATCCTACAGATATATTCACATATATTTCCAGATAACTTTGTTTGAGGTATATGGATATTTGCTGAAGTATCATTTATAATACTGAGAGACTGAGAATAATTAAAATGTACAATGATAATAGCTAGATAAATAGGTAAATAAATGAAATTCTATAATATGGATCGAGTATATGATATAAACTTATTTTTTACAAGAATCATATTTACACTCCAAATTAGAAAGATTTTCAAACACGTATTGTTAGAGAGGTAAAGAATTTGCTTATCTTAATAAATCCTGGATGTTTATATTGAATTGATCAAGTTTTACCCTTTCTTAATAGAAAGTCAAATAACAGTCATATGTTCCCCTTGATAAAATATATATAAATATGTATTTTCATAATTATTTTATGCTCATAATATAAGCTCATGAGATATTCTACTTAAAATCACAAAAAAAATGTATTTTTTTCTTACTAGCATTGATTGCTTCTAATGCTGTCACTTCAGTCGTGTCCGACTCTGTGTGACCCCATAGACGGAAGCCCACCAGGCTCCCCCGTCCCTGGGATTCTCCAGGCAGGAACACTGGAGTGGGTTGCCATTTCTTTCTCCAATGTGTGAAAGTAAAAAGTGAAAGTGAAGTCGCTCAGTCGTGTCCGACCCTTAGCAACCCCACAGACTGCAGCCTACCAGGCTCCTCCATCCATGGGATTTTCCAGGCAAGAGTACTGGAGTGGACTAGCATTGATTAGCTAAAACAAAAATGCTTTTATACTCCACTGGCTGATACATGTATATTCTCAGAAGAGAAGCTATTTAATATCTCAACATATAGGAAGTTAGTTTTATTTCTTCCTTTAATCTGTGCAACATAGAATATATAAGATGAAATAGTAGCTTCTGAACATGTTAAACTTTTAAAAATGAATTTATAATAAAGATTCTTCAAGTTTCATTTTCTACACTTAAGAAATACTCAGGAGGTAAAGAAATTATTTAGGTCAATACCACCTGGATATTTAAATTAAATTTTCAACATTTGCATTTTCTTCATAGAAAATCTAATAGTAACAATAATATGCACTTTATCCTCAAGTCAAAGAACAGAAGTTTGTATGGGGCTTCCTAGATGGCGCTAGTATAGTAAAGAACCCACCTGCCAAAGCAGGAGACCTAAGAGACAAGAGTTTGAGCCTTGGATCTGGAAAATTCCCTAGAGGAGAGCATGGTAGCCCACCCCAGTATTCTTGCCTGGAGAATCCCATGGACAGAGAAGCCTGGTGGATTACAGTCCATAGAGTCACGAAGAGTTGGACAAGACTGAAGCAACTCAGTAGGAGCATGAGAATAATATCTCAAGATACGTTTACAGAGAAATAGAAAAAAAAAATCTTATATCTCTAAGAAGTAGCAGCATAAATAATTCAGCAATTCCCTTATTGTGTTCTTATGCTTAAAATCATTTGGCACTTTTTAATTGAAAAATGTTAATTGTTCAACGTGAAACAATAGAACTGATAGGAAAACTAATTAAATTTATGTTATTCAAAATGTAGTTGCATTGATACAGTGCCAGGATATAAATTCATGTGTCACTATTTGGTGCTCTTTTCTCCCTATTTCCTTGCATCCATCTTTCCATCTTTTCACTCTGTTCATGTAATCCAGTGGTTTCTACATCAGAAGTATATCTTGGCTTCTTCCTTTTCAATCTACTTTACTCCATTTCCAAACAAGCCACCATGAATATGTATGTGTGTATGTGTACATATATTTCATATACAAAAGCTATATTGTCCCTCCTTATTAAATTCTTGTATTAAAATCCAAATCTGAGAGGTGCAATCTGATCTTAATAATGCCCCAGGTTGATGTATTTTAGAAAGTTAAAACTATCTACTACTATTAGTAATTGGACTATTATACCACATTTTTTATTGTTGTTATAAACCTCTGCCTCTATGTTGGGCTTCTGCAGTTCTGTAGAGTTTTCCGTTTTCTTTTGTTGTTGTTGTTGTTTTCTTTTTTTTTAATTTTTAATTTTCTAAACCTATTATTATTTTTCTACATGCATTCTTTGCTTGCTTATCCTACTGTTCTTTTCCCCTTGCAGTTAATCTTCTTTATCTACCTCTGTTTAACTTTGCATATCTATTCTTTTTTTCTTTTCTTTCATTCCTTTCCTCTCAACATATTGGTTACTTTTATTTTCATTGCTTTATTCCCCAATTAGCACCTTGCTTTAGTTTTGTTTTCCTGTTTGTGCTTTAGTTAATTTTGTCCTTAACTGGTAGATATAATTTTGGTTTCCTTTGTTTACCTGGTCAATCTATTGTACTTTATTTTTGTTGGACTGTTTTCATTTTGTTTATGGGTGTATATGTATATGTGTATATTCAGTCACACTTTTTATTGCTATAAACCTCTGCCTCTATGTTGGGCTTTTGCAGTTCTGTGGAGTTTCCCTTTTTTTTTTTCTTTCTCTGTCCACTTTTTCTTCTTTTTTTTTTCATTTCTCTATTTTATAATTTTAATTTTTTAAACCTATTATATTTTTCTATATTTATTCCTCTGTTTGACCCTTGCTTCTCTGCAGGAAAGCTATGACAAACCTAGACAGTACATTAAAAATCAAAGTCATCACTTTGCTGATAAAGGTCCATATAGTCAAGGCTATGATCTCTCCAGTATTCATGTATGGTTGTGAGAGTTAGACTATCAAGAAGGCTGACCGCCGAAGAATTGATGTCTTCAAACTGTGGTGCTGGAGAAGACCTTTGAGAGTCCCTTGGACAGCAAAGGAGATCAAACCAGTCAATCCTGAAGGAAATCAACCTTGAATATTCATTGGAAGCACTGTTGCTAAAGTTGAAGTTCCAATACTTTGGCCACCTGATGCCAACATCTGACTCATTGGAAAAGACCTTAATCCCGGGAAAGATTGAAGGTGGGAGGAGAAGGGAACAACAGAGGATGAGATGGCTGAATGACATCACTGACTCAATGGACATGAGTTTGAGTAAACTCTGGGAATTGGTGATGGACAGGGAGGCCTGGCACTCTTCAGTCCATGGGGTCTTGATGAGCCAGACACCACAAGGCAACTAAAGAGCAACAACAATCAAGTCTCTATGATGTGCACATGAGACAAAAATGATACTGTATGTCAATTTTATTTCAATAAAATAACACTAGCAGGTTTTTTGAATGAATATTTTAATGTAATGTTTTGCTTTAATTGTTATTTTTTAAAATAAAAAGGAATGGTTTACTGAATTACTTTAAATCTTTTTTTTTTTTTTTTAGCAAAAAAACTCTTCATTGTATTAAACATAACGAATTTGAACTATTTCAGAGGTTTCTAATTAAACCAAAAAAAGAAAATTGTCAGTGCAATGAAAACGTAGCTTAAAAAATGAGGATAAGTGTGCAAGAGTGAAATAATAAAAGTGTTAGAATTTAAAGTTATAAAATGTATGTTTGAGCCTCACAACTGCATTTTTCAGTTAGGTAGCCTTTCCCTCGGAGAAGGCAATGGCAAGCCACTCCAGTACTCTTGCCTGGAAAATCACATGGATGGAGGAGCCTGGTAGGCTGCAGTCCGTGGGGTCGCTAAGGGTCGGACACGACTGAGCGACTTCACTTTCACACATTGGAGAAGGAAATGGCAACCCACTCCAGTGTTCTTGCCTGGAGAACCCTAGGGACGGGGGAGCCTGGTGGGCTTCCGTCTATGGGGTCACACAGAGTCTGACACGACTGAAGTGACTTAGCAGCAGCAGCAGCAGCAGCAACAGCCTTTCCCTTCTCCAGGGGATCTTCCCAATCCAGGGATCAAACCCAGGTCTTCTTCATTGCAGGCAGATTCTTTACCATGTGAGCACAAGGGAAACCCTTCAGTTAGGTAGGATTAGATAAACTGCTTACTCCTTTAAGCCTCAATTTTATTCCTTCAGAGTTGGATTAATCGTATTAAACCAAGAGGACTGTGACAATGTTAAAACATAGTTACTAACAAGTAGCAATTCAATGTAATTCTGGCTGAACAATTGAATAAATATTTAACACAATATCATCATTTTCACATGAGTGAAATTATAGCACAAACTTAACATTTCAGAATCTAAATCTTGATAAATCCAGATGTTAAAAATATAATATTGTAAGAAGGATATATGCTTATGAAAAGCACATAGAGGTCCCATTAAATGTGTCAGAATGTCCTTATATAAACTTGCTTACATTGTTTTCTCCTTCCATCTTAGTTTTGAAAAGCTAGCTAAACTTGTGAAATTAGAGTAGCTATTTAGTAATAAGGCAGAGATAAACTAACTCTTATTAAAATTAAAATGCTCAAGAACTTCACAGAAGTTAACTCCAAAAGCAACATCTGTAAATCAGCTATGAAAAGCAATTACTTTTTTGATAAGAAAAATTCATGAGAAAATTTCAACAAAGCAGTAGCAAGTTGTCTTTTTATAGAAAAAAGAACCAAGCATTCATATTTAGCCACTGTGAATGAGAAAATATAGACCAACTCATTCAAAACTTATACAAAGAACTTTTCTAAAGTCACAGTAAAGTTAATAATTTTTTAAAAGATTAGATGATTTGATAAAGAGATCTTAGACTGTTTAAAAATTCCAGTGCTCAAAACATAATTTAATATTTTTTATATTTACTATCTTGAGTTTCTTCTTTCTCAAATAATATTTTCAAAATATTTTTCTAAAAACATTTAGTCTTTTAAAATACACTTGTGTAGTCAAAGTTACGAAAACTTTAATAGAATAATTCCTAAGATTAGTGTTTATATTGCTTTACCTACATAAATAATAGATTTGCATAGGTGTAAAATAGGTCTTGCTTAAGTAGGAGCAAAATGATGGTAATATAAGCAATTCTACAAATACATATGGGAAATGCATTATTCATTTAAAACATTCAAATACAAAGCACTCTCTTTTGGAAATTGTAATTACAAAATTCTCAGAAGCAAGGAGTTTATGTATTATGTAAGATGTTCATAGAAATTGTTGGTCTCTCAACCAATAATTCATCATCAATTCATGAGCATTCATATACAATAGGAGAAAAATTCTATTCAAACTTATATGTCGCTGTTAACCCCTTTCCTAACTTATCAGACATAGAAAATACTTTACATAAGCTAGCAATTAGGGAATGAAGAGTGCATTGAGGAAATAAATATATTTGTGATATCGCTGATATTTTCATCATCATTCATCCATTCATTAAATAATGATGTCTATCCTAAAAAGCAAATATCATATACTAGTTGCATGACTATGGTAGGTACAAAGCAGAGAGAGTGAAGATATATTTGTGGCTTTGAGTTGTTCTTCACTTCTATAGAGACAAACAAACACATAAATAATAATATATAGATGGACCTTAAACAACATGGGTTTGAATTGCACAAGTTCACTTATATGTGGATTTTTTAAAAAAAATATGGCATACGTATATTTTCATTTTACAGATCTTTAAGTGTGGCAAACAGTTTGTGTTTGTTAGACATCACAATATGTGGAATGAAAAGAACTAGAATCTGAGCCTGATTCTATCTATCCAAACTATTTCAGCTTCTTACCTTTAGGTTTGTTATTTACCAATTCCTTATTTTTTTTTTTTTTTTTGAGGCAGAGACAGCAGTATGAAGATTTTAACTGCATGCTGGTAGGAACCCTAAACCCCATAATCTTTGTTCAAGGGTCAACTGTGTATATAACAGTACAAACAAAATCTCTTGGGTACTACTAATAGAAAAAAAAAAAAGTAAACAACTATTCTGGATGGGGGAAGGCAGTAGGTGATATTGGAGCATATTTTTGAAGGATGATTGAGAGGTTATCATATAAAGAACATTCCTAGCACAGGTCGAAGTCATGCAGAAACTCAGAAATATGAAGAACACAGTGTGATCACAAAATAATAAGTTTCAATGGACTTTAGTATATTTGGGTGTGACAAGGTTGGAGGAACAGGTTGAAGCCAGATCATAATATGTGGAAATGAGAATATAGTTACTGAGAAATTTCTCAAAACACAAAATTCACTTTAAAATTTTGTTCTAGCCAGCTACCATGTCACAGGCAGCCTTGTGGAAAGGCCTACATAGCAATGAAATAAGGGGCATTCCATAAACTCATGAAGGAGTCCGGAAACAGATTTCTGAGGCATGCCAACAGTCACTTGAGCAAATTTGGAAGCAGATTTTACCCCAACAACACAATGAAAAGATTAATTGCAACATTATCTAGAACTAGATAGTTAGGCCACTCTCAGAATTCCTGCCCATGGCATGTTTGAGGGAATATGGATTTGCTTTTTAGGTTGCTATTTTCGTGTAACTTACAATAGTCAATATACAGTTAAAGTGAAATGAACTGTTAAAAGCAGTCATAAAACAGCTTGTTCATCCATGGCACAGAAAGCTCTGTGTGTTTGTGTGTCTGTGCATGGCTGGAGTTGTGGTGGGATAATTTGGGGAGATAGTGGTAGAGTCTAATATCCAGTGTCAGGTCCTAAGCCAGAGTATCAGAATTTTGTATTTTAAGCTATGAGAAGTTTCTAAACCACTAATAATAATAATAGAATAATACTTATAATGATAGAAAAACTGCAGTTCTTCGGGTCTTTTAACATCATTCACTAACTTTTAAAATCACCTATTATGTTTGAATTTCTGCTCAATACCTCAGTTTCCCTAGAAAAGCAAGTACTATAATAGGTATATAAGATTTAACTCTTTATAGAATCTTCTAATAGCTTTAAGAGATGAAGATCAGTGAGAAAATGGCATGGTTTTACCTCAAGATCCTATCCTGAGACAAAGTTCTGCTAAGGTGGAGTGGCATCTTTACTCGTGGCTGTCAATGGTACCAAGAGAGATGGTATATGGAATGGTGAAAATGAAAGAACAAAATAATTCATGACTGTGTCCAACAGATTCAAAAAAGTGCATAGAAGAGAAGGAAGTCTATTTTTCTAATCAATTTTTACTAACAACATAATCCTAGTAGAAATTTCAGACATAAGAATGCACAAAGAAATTACCTCTTTGTTGAAAAGGTAGTCACTTCAGTGTTTAGAATTTTAGATATGTCTCTGAAAACACTAAATTCCATGTTTTATTTTACCTGTATTTAGGAGCAGCCTACAGGAAATTATGTTCACTAAAAATAGTTACTTAAAATAGTTACCTGAGTGGTGATCTACTATACAATCCCTTGCCGTATGATGTTTTAGACAGGGTTTTTTTAGCCTACAGGCACTAGAAGCTTTCAGACCAGGAAATTCTCCTGGTGTAACTTTTTCCACCATAATACCCCTTAACTGGGAACCCATTGTGTTCCTACAATTCTGCTTCAATAAACAGCCTCAGTGTAAATTATTATGAACTCCATGACTGACAAATTTTGAGTTAAGAATGATCTTTTGAAACAGTCTATTAATTGTGATAGCTCTTTGTTGCAGGAGCTGGGAAAGTACTCTTTTGGGCTTGGCAGTGACAGCACTGAAATAACAACACTAATGACAACACTAAGCTTTTCAACCACACTGTCATCTAATTTTTTGTATTTTACAAACACTGTAGCTATAATCATCATCCTTCAAGGAAACTGGGTTCCTGAATATGAACTGTCTTTACAACTTGTCTGTGATTCTTACATATGAATTAGAGAAACAGTTTGATAGCTTTGGAGAGAATATGTTATGCCTTCTATAGGTTTTCTACTTAAGTCATACAGAAGTTAGCTTTACAGACTTTATAATCTCCTTTTTTTGGGGGGGGATGGTTGGAAGGGGTGGAGAGAGGGTAGGGAACAAAGATACCACCAAATTTTAGAAATAGACATCACAGGTTCTTTCACATAATTAGGGCACAATAGCAATTCTTCAGCCATTTTACAGAAAAAAAAGGGATCTATTTTAAAGTTCTTGACAGTCAAGTTAATATTTAATTATAACTATATTTCAGATCTGATAATTTAAAATGTATCTAATAATTTTCATTTGTTCTTATATGCTTCAGTGAGAAAAATAATATATATTATAAAACATGGTTCACATGTTTTAGATTTAGATTTATTTATTATATTTATTTGCTTACACTGGACAGAACTTACAGAATATTTTTTTCATTTAGATAACGCTCATACGATATGCCACTTTTAAATAGATATATTTCCAATTCTTACCTGTACATCCTCTTATAAAGCTAAATAAATTCACTGTATATTTACTATTTAAACACTTCTAAGGTAAGATAATGTCTACACTGATATCTTCTCTGTGTCTATACAGTCATATCACATCTGTATTATATATGGTAAAAAGTAATCATACATTCAATCAATTTATAGAACTTGTTAATGCTTTTTAACTCTTAAACTAGCATATATTTGATTCCAGCAGGGTTTTAATTCAGAGATTTAAATGATCTCTTATTGTTTAAACTCTCAAAAGCAAAATAATTTCTCATGCATTTAAATTTTGATTTCCTCTTAAGTCAGATGCTTTGTAGATGAAATCTAATTGGGTTACACATTTTTATTCTCTAATTTAGCCTTCCCTAAACCAGTCCATGCATAGAAAATGGCTCACAAATTTTAAAAAATGTTTAAAACTTTTGATTTCAGGTGAAGAAAGCTGATTGCCAAAGAATTGATGCTTTTGAACTGTGATGCTGGAGAAGACTCTTGAGAGTCCCTTGGACTGCAAGGAGATCCAACCAGTCCATTCTAGAGGAGATCAGTCCTGGGTGTTCATTGGAAGGACTGATGCTAAAGCTGAAACTCCAATACTTTGGCCACCTCATGAGATGAGTTGACTCACTGGAAAAGACTCTGATCCTGGGAAGGATTAGGGGGCCGGAGGAGAGGGGGACGACAGAGAATGAGATGACTGGATGGCATCACTGACTCGTTGGACATGAGTTTGAGTGAACTCCGGGAGTTGGTGATGGACAGGGAGGGCTGGCGTGCTCTGATTCATGGGGTCGCCAAGATTCGGTGACGACTGAACTGAACTGAACTGAAGATTTAGAAATGTTAATTTCATAGTTTTCTGAACTAATTCAAATGCCTAAGCTGCTATTAAACCTAAAATGAAATAATTCCAAACATCTCTGATGAAGAACTCAGAATCATAAGCTTATTAGTCAGCTGAAAACTCCAATCTCAGGTACTACACCACCAAAAAGAAAATGGTTCTGGTAGAGATGATATGAGATAATTGAGCCACATTCTCACCATAAATACAGGCATGTACTAAGTACCCAGATAAATGACAGTCATTCTAATCATGACATTTCTTCTTATCTTTGCACTAGGGAGAACAATAATGATACTTTTTTTAATATTTTTTTTCCTTACAGGTAGCAAGCAAACAGTCAGACATGACCAAGTAAAATTACACACGAACACAGTTACACTTTACTTTATATAAGTAAATGATCTTTTCATATGAAGCATGAAATTGAAATTCTAAAAGATTACTGGTATGTAATACCACTGTGTGTTAATTCTATTTTAAGAAGCAATGATCACATCCTAAATTGGTAGCATTTTCTGATATATGGATTTCTTAATCTTTTAGGTAAAACAATAAATACTTTTTTCCTGACCCTATCATATTAAAAGAGTCGTGAAAACTTCAGAGCTGTGTTGGGTTGCATGTTTGTGTGTGTACTCAGTCGTGTCATACTCTTTGCGACCTCTGTCCATGGGATTTTCCAGGCAAGCATATTGAAGTGTGTTGCCATTTCCTCCTCCAGAGGATCTTCCCAACTCAGGGATCGAGCCCACAGTGCCAGAGACTCCTGCACTGGCAGATGGGTCTTTATCACTGCACTATCTGGAAAGCCCCTCTGTTGGGTTACTAGGTCTCTAGTTTGATTTCTGAAGGAAAAATTGGTTGCAAAAGTAGATTACTTTTCCAGTAACTTAACTCTTGGTGAAACATATGATTTTATATCACTCACCTTTTCCTAAAGAAGTATTTTCAAATGGATAGAGAAAGACTGTGCACATTTTAAATCTAGAATTGACCAGATTAGAGAGTCTTGGATTGAAGAGGGGCCATGTTCATGAGAACAGAAGTTAATGCTAAAATAATTACAAGGGGTGAAGATCTAACACTTCAATGATTATACTTCATCTAATACTTCAATGATTATAAGTCAGCTTATACCATTTATGAAATGAAATATCTATGATTATCAGAGATTGACAAGAGAGATAAGAAAGAAAAAGAGTTGTTCCTTGTTCTTTTTTTTTTTTCTTCAAGAAACAAGTTTAAGAGCTTCAGGACAGGACTTTCCACTGTGAATAACATAATCACTCCTATTCTCTGCTGTTTCACCTATAAAATCATGAATAACTCTAATAGTTAAAAGATTTAAACAAAATGATGCACATAAATCCTTTAGCACATAAGTTCTTAATAAGTGTTAACTTTTCTGTTATTATCAGTATTATGATAGGCTTTAAGACTACAACTAAAAATGATTTGAATATAAATAAATACAGTGTGATCGATTTTGGAAGGAATTAGTCTGTTTCGAATAAGATATAGACACAGTTAAATGTCAATATGCTTTATAAGGATGTCAAATAATAAGTTCAAATTATAAAATGTAACATGATTAATGTCAAGAGTGAATAGGACAAGATAAAACTCAACATTTCACTCAAGTTCTAAAAACAATTCTTTCATTTACTAAAATCTGAGAAATCAACAAGCCAACACTTTAAACGGATTGTCAAAATAAATTAATATACTGCTGTGTTATATGTGTTAAACATTATAAGAAGACATGATTTCTGTCCCAAAGTGAGTAAAATGAAGTAAAGAGAAATGCGTCAAAATCTAGCTAACTAAAAATAAGTGAATAGAACAGTTCAAAATAATAAACTATCATTAAGAAAAACATGTTAATATTAACAATAAATGCTATAAATTATTTTTAAGATTAATTACAGGAACATATAATTATTTATTAATTAGCCACAAAATATTACATATTTGCAATAATTTTATTTTAAATCTGGTATGGATGTCATGAACAAGAAAGAAGAGAACATTAACAGCTGAAATCTAAAACTTTCCCATTACTCATTTATAACATATTATTTCTCATAAATAACTACTAAGGTATTTTAATTTCAACACTAAATTTCTACTTCAAGTTCTATTTTAGCACGATCATTCCTTATATTTTTATTTTGTTTTGATTTTTCCTTCTTCAACTATTCCATAATTGCAATTTTCAACCCTTTTAGAAATGTTTCTGTTTAATTTTGCTTATTCCTTTTCTAACCTCCAAGATATACCAAAAAAGGAAAGAAGGGAGGCAGAGAGAGAGCAAAGATTTTTTACACAAAAAAATCTCTTTAACTTTTTCATCATTTTTCACTCTGTAAGCCATTGAGATATACTTTAGTCACTTACCCATTTCTCTATTGAGTGGCATTCTAAACCTCTCTTTACAATTGGCAGAGAGACTCTTAAATCAATACTTAATATATGGGATGGCTGATGCTTATAAGTGATGAAGTAATCAGGAGGAAAAACAGGTCCATGTTTATTTGAAACAATCATCCTATAGTTCAACCACAGTCATCTAAAGAAAGGGTAAATCATCCAAACGGAAATGTAAGAAAACCAAGTTTGCATTTTTTGTCTAGAAATCACTCCCTAATAGATTGATTTCATGGGCTAGAAGAAAATTTAACAAATTTGGAAATTAGGAAGGAATAGAAAACACAATATGTAAATGAGTTTCTTTAAACAGTTACAAGATCATTCATAGATACAGTAACATGGGGCCACCCAAGGAAAATCAGAAAAGAAAACTTGGTGCACTTTAACAGAATGTTTTCTTTGGCTTTATTTTGGTGTCAAATCTCCTCAATAGGTAAGTGCTACATAGATTCTGTGTTTAGAAGGATTTTAAGGGTGTGCATTGTTGAGAAGAAATAAAAGCTATTTATCAGTTGCTACATCTGCCAGGGAAAAGTGACGGAAATGATATTTTTGTCATCCAAGCCATCTTTGTCATCCAAAGGTCCTCAACTGTGATGCCTGCCAGAACCTGGTTCAAATGCCTCTAAATCATTTAAACATAGCAAACACCCTTGGGTCATAACAAACACCCTCTTCCAACAGCACAAGTAAAGAATCTACACACAGACATCATGAGATGGTCAATACTGAAAACAGATTGATTATATTCTTTGTAGCCAAAAGTGGAGAAGTTCTATACAGTCAGCAAAACAAGACCAGGAGCTGTCTGTGGCTCAGATCATGAACTCCTTATTGCCAAATTCAGACATAAATTGAAGAAAGTAGGGTAAACCACTAGACCATTCAGGTATGACCTAAATCAAATCCCTTATGATTATACAGTGGAAGTGAGAAATAGCTTTAAGGGACTAGATCTGATAGAGTGCCTGATGAACTATGGCCAGAGGTTCATGACACTGTGCAGGAGACAGATATCAAGACCATCCCCAAGAAAAAGAAACGCAAAAAAGCAAAATGGCTGTCTGAGAAGGCCTTACAAATAGCTGTGAAAAGAAGGGAAGCAAAAAGGAAGGGAGGAAAGGAAAGATATAACCATTTAAATACAGAGTTCCAAAGAATAGCAAGGAGAGATAAGAAAGACTTCCTCAGTGATCAGTGCAAAGAAACAGATGAAAGCAGTAGAATGGGAAAGAATAGAGATCTCTTCAAGAAAATTAGAGATAACAAGGGAACATTTCATGCAAAGATGGGCTCAATAAAGAACACAAATGGTTTGGACCCAATAGAAGCAGAAGATACTAAGAAGAGGTGGCAAAAATACACAGAAGAACTGTACAAAAAAGATCTTCATGACCCAAATAATCATGATGGTGTGATCACTCACTTAGAGCCAGACATCCTGGAATGTGAAGTCAAGTGGACCCTAGGAAACATCACTACGAACAAAGCTAGTGGAGGTGAATGAATTCCTGATGAGCTATTTCAAATCCTGAAAGATGATGCTGTGAAAGTGTTGCACTCAATATGCCAGCAAATTTGGAAAATGCAGCAGCGGCCACAGGACCAGTAAAGGTCAGTCTTCATTTCAATCCCAAAGAAAGGCAATGCCAAAGAATGTTCAAACTACCACACAATTGAACTCATCTCACATGCTAGTAAAGCAATGTTCAATATTCTCCAAGCCAGGCTTCAACAATATGTGAACCGTGAACTTCCAGATGTTCAAGATGGCTTTAGAAAAGTCAGAGGAACCAGTGATCAAATTGCCCACATCGTTGGATTATCAAAAAAGCAAGAGAGTTCCAGAAAAATATCTATTTCTGATTTATTGACTAGTCAAAGCCTTGACTGTGTGGATCACCACAAACTGTGGAAAATTCTGAAAGGGATGGGAATACCAGACCACCTGATCTGCCTCTTGAGAAATCTGTATGCAGTTCAGGAAGCAACAGTTAGAACTGGACATGGAAAAACAGACTGTTTCCAAATAGGGAAAGCAGCATGTCAAGGCTGTATACTGTCACCTTGCTTATTTAGATTATATGCAGAGTACATCATGATAAACGCTGGACTGGTGAAGCACAAGCTGGAATCAAGATTACTGGAAGAAATATCCATAACCTCATATATGCAGATGACACCACCCTTATGGCAGAAAGTGAAGAGGAACTACAAAGCCTCTTGATGAAAGTGAAAGAGGAGAGTGAAAAAGTTGTCTTAAGTTCAACATTCCGAAAACTGAGATCATGGCATCTGGTTCCATCATTTCATGGCAAATAGATGGGGAAACAGTGGAAACAGTGACAGACTTTGTTTTCTTGGGCTCCAAAATCACTGCAGATGGTGACTGCAACCATGATATCAAAAGAAGCTTGCTCCTTGGTAGAAAAACTATGACCAACTAGACAGCATATGAAAAAGCAGGGAAACACTACTTTGCTAACAATGGTCTGTCTAGTTAAAACTATGGTTTTTCTATTAGGTATGGATCTGAGAGCTGGACTATAAAGAAAGCTGAGTGCTGAAGAATTGATACTTGTGGAGTGTGGTGTTGGAGAACTCTTGAGAGTCTCTTGGACTGTAAGGAGATCCAATAAGTCCATCCTGTAGGAGATCAGTCATGAGCGTTTATTGGAAGGACTGATGTTGAAGCTGAAACTCCAATACTTTGACGACCTTATGAGAAGAACTGACTCATTAGAAAGGACCCTGAAGCTGGGAAAGATTGACGGTGGGAGGAGAAGGGGACGACAGAAAATGAGATTGTTGGATTGCATCACCGACTGCAGGGACATGAGTTTGAGTAAGCTCCGGGAGTTGGTGATGGACAGGGAAGCCTAGTGTGTTGCAGTCCATGGGATCACAAAGATTCAGACCCCGCTGAGCTACTGAACTGAACTGAAGGGCCAGTTTACTTTCTGCTTGGGCTGGGACATCCAACTTCTCCTGCCTTTGGTCACTGTCACTCCTAGTTCTTGGGCCTTTAGACTCAGACTGGAACTTATACCTTTTCATTATCAATTCTTAGATCTTTGGACTCTGACTGAATTTTACCACTGACTTTCCTATTCACCAGTTTGCAGATAGTAGATTATTGGATTTCTTGAACTCCATATCCTTATGAGTAAATCCCTATAATAAAATTCTTATATCATTATGGAGAGAGAAAATTTTTATTAAATTAAAAATCAGACTGATTTTTTGTGTGTAAAGTGTGAGGAAGCCACTGAAGTCAAGAAATACTCTATACTGCTTTGTGACAAAATTCTGATTCTGATTTGGTTAAAAATGTTGACTATTTCACTTCATTGGGATTCCGTAGTGGCTCAAACAGTAGGAAATCTGCCTTCAATGCAGAAGACTCGGATTCAACCCCTAGGTCTGGAAAATCCACTGGAGAAGGGAATGGCAACCCACTCTAGTATTCTTTCTGGAGAATTCCATGACAGAGGAGCCTGGCAGGCTACAGTCCATGGAGTCAAAAAGAATCTGACAGGACTATTCACTTTCACTTTTCATTTCAGTAACTATGCCTAACCCCCAAGTCTGCCAGAAACAATGCTCAGTAACGAGCATGAGCATGCAAAAATGAAAAACAAATGTGCTCTACCATCAGGGAATTTGCTATCTAACTGAATAAGAAACACGTAAACAAATAATTTTGAGAAAGGTAAGGACTAACAGTGGAGAAGGGAATGGCAACCCACTCCAGTATTCTTGCCTGGAGAATACCATGGACAGAGGAGCCTGGTGGGATACAGTCCAGGGAGTTGCAAAGAGTCAGAAATAACAGCAACAAAACTCACACGCCAAGCGCTAACAGGATGCAAACTCAGAGCAAGGGCACTTATCCTAGTCCAGCAGATCAAGAATATCTTTTTGGAGAACACACTGTCTAACATAAATCTTAAATGTAGGTAATGAGTTAGATAAGTAAATATTAGGAGCTATCATGGAAGGAAAGTTATGACCAGCCTAGATAGCATGTTAAAAAGCAGAGACATTACTTTGCCAACAAAGGCCCGTCTAGTCAAGGCTATGGTTTTTCCCGTGGTCATGTATGGATGTGAGAGTTGGACTGTGAAGAAAGCTGATCGCCGAAGAATTGATGCTTTTGAACTGTTGTGCTGGAGAAGACTCTTGAGTCCCTTGGACTGCAAGGAGATCCAACCAGTCCATTTTAAAGGAGATCAATCCTGGGTGTTCATTGGAAGGACTGATGCTAAAGCTGAAACTCCAATACTTTGGCAACCTCATGCGACGAGTTGACTCACTGGAAAAGAGTCTGATGCTAGGAGTGATTGGGGGTAGGAGAAGACGGGGACGACAGAGAATGAGATGGCTGGATGGCATCACTGCCTTGATGGACAAGAGTTTGAGTGAACTCCGGGAGTTGGTGATGGACAAGGAGGCCTGGTGTGCTGTGGTTCATGGGGTCGCAATGAGTCGGACACGACTAAGCGACTGAACTGAACTGAACTGATCATGTTTTAGGCAAGAGAAAAGTATGAGCAAATCTAGGCAATTGTAAAAGATATAGGTGTGTTTGAGGAACTAATAACATATCTGTAGTATTGCAACTTGAATATCAAATTGGAACAGGCTGAATTATAAGGCCAGGGAAGCAAGCCAGGACTGTGATTTAAGTGACAGGTTGTATGCCATGTAGATGATCACAATAGAGCCATAGACATGCTAAAATAGAAAGGTCAGTTTCATGTTGTAGATAAATCACTGTGGCAACAATGAAGACTGGATTTTAGGGATGCAAGATATAAAGCCAAGGGACATGACTTTTCTTTGCATCCAAAAATGGAAATAAGTCCAGGTTAAAATGTGACAAATATAATCTTATATAGTTGAATAGTTTTCATTGAGATGCTGTGATATATAACTTATTAGATAGCATAAATATCTATATAAATCTATAGACAAATGCAGAAAAGTTTCAGTTCTGATGGCATAAAAGAACTTACGAGGAGTTTACACAGAAAAAAAGGATTGCTGAAATCATGACTGTTTTCAACCAAATTTCTAGTTGTCTCTTTCCACTTAATTTCTTAGGATAGAGTATCTGTGTGTGTGTGTTTCTTTGATGTGTCACCTTCATTCTCAGAGCAGAATTTCCTTGGACAAGGAAAGAATTTTGTGTGCATCCAAGAGAACTTATTATGTACTAAACACCTAAAAATTTCAGCAAGAATTAATCAAAACTATAAAAATTAACTTTTCCCTGCAAGTAAATTAAAACATGATAAACCAAGGTAATAAGATATGAATGTAGAAATGTCAGTAGCTTTGGAATAAAGTAGTTTGGTAATATTTCTGAGAAATGACTGTCTACTTAATTAATTTTATTAGTATAATAAAATAATGGTGATCATTTATCTTTTTCATTTAACTAGAGTTGGGGGCATCCACATTTAAAACATTCAGATGTAAAATAATTTGAAGGAGGTTTCAGATGTAAAACTAATTTTCCCTTCTCACAATTAACCCATTTGCTGCTGTTTCTTATTGCCTCTGCTTTCTGATATTCTGCCAAGCCTGTTAATTTTGCTGCTATTGTTTTACTCTTCTTTTTCTTTTTTCATCATCAATATTTTACTACAGCATCTAGATTGTTTCTCAGCTCTAATTTTGCTAATTCTTACAGTTTTGACTTCCTCCTGGATACTAAACTGGACTACTTCAAATATTTAACCCCTGATTACATCCTTTTCAAGATAGCCACGATCACCAGTATAGAGGCCAGAATAAAGCATTAGTATGAGAGTTTGTGTGTGTGTGTGAGTGTGTGTGAAGTTACCATCATTCTTAGAGTGCTTGAATGGAAATTCTTAAGTGTTCTCTCAGATAATGGACTGCAATAATTCAAAAGATCACTGAAAAAATAATAAAATCTCTGAAATAAACACCTGTTTTTACAATTTCCTGAGTTTTAAAATTTCACCTCTTGAGCTAGACATCCTGGTGTGAAGTGCCCTAGTTTTGGGGGAAAATAACTCAGCGTTGACTGTGGAGACATGGCTATAGATTTTTGTCTTAAATCTTCACAGTCACTGAGTATCTTTTTTTACTCCAGAGAAGAAGAAAGGCAGACAATTCACTAAGTGGAAGTTATCTTTTTCTCCAATTAGAAACCAATGCTTAACCAGTGAAACAAGAGATTTGCAAATATACTCCTCATAGTGCCAGAAATTTAATAACATGCTATAGGCACAGCTTACTGTTTATTTATAGTAAATAATGTTATGTTTTATTCCAATATTTTGCTCTTATTCTTGAATGGATTGAGGAGAGTTGGAAATAAGCTTATTCCACACACTATTATTAAATAGGAAATAAATATTTATTTACTTTAAGGTCCATTGCTTAATCTCTTTCAGTTTCAATTTTATTTTCTGTAAAATGGATATAAGGATAATAATGATAAAAATAATAGTATCTACCTTCTATTGTTATGAGGAATAAGTGAGAAAGAATGGTTAGTGATATGTCTTTCACAAGGAAATATTTCAGAAGTTTTAGCAGTTACTAACAACCCTAATTGAATACTACATCTTGCGTAAGATAGCAGTTCACAAAGACATTAACGTGATCCCACCAAGCAAAAGTCTGAGTAATCCTTCTTCCTCTGACTGCACTAATTTCAATCAATGTTGTCAGTTCCCACTCTGGAGAAGGATCAAGAGATGATTCTTTCTAAAACTAGTAAGCCAAACATCAGTTATCTAGTGACAGGAGCTTGCCTCTGAGGGTTACAAACACTGAGAAATCAATAAATAGCACTGGAAAAGTATTGTGATGGATACTCCTTGTTTCAAAATTAATCATGTTTAATAACATGATTAATCATGTTTAATGTTTATTTAATAACACTGATGATTCTCACTGTGGGTTAAATTTCTGAGTGAAACATTCCTCTCTCAAGACTGTATTACCTACCACTCAAAGATTTGAATTAGCAATATATTATGTTATTATTAAGTTCAGTTCAGTTCAGTCGCTCAGCCGTGTCCAACTCTTTGCGACCCCATGAACCGCAGCATGCCAGGCCTCCCTGTCCATCACCAACTCCCAGAGTCCACCCAAACCCATGTCCATTGAGTCGGTGATGCCATCCTATCCTCTGTCGTCCCCTTCTCCTCCTGCCCTCAATCTTTCCCAGAATCAGGGTCTTTTCAAATGAGTCAGCTCTTTGCATCAGATATCCAAAGTATTGGAGTTTCCGCTTCAACATCAGTCCTTCCAATGAACACCCAGCACTGATCTCCTTTAGGATGGACTGGTTGGATCTCTTTGCAGTCCATGGGACTCTCAAGAGTCTTCTCCAACACCACAGTTCAAAAGCATCAATTCTTCAGCGCTCAGCTTTCTTTATAGTCCACTCTCACATCCTTACACGACCACTGGAAAAACCATAGCCTTGACTAGACAGACATTTGTTGACAAAGTAATGTCTCTGCTTTCTAATATGCTGTCTAGGTTGGTCTAACTTTCCTTTAACTTTCCTTCCAAGGAGTAAGCGTCTTTTAATTTCATGGCTGCAGTCAACATCTGCCATGATTTTGGAGCCCATAAAAATAAAGTCAGCCACTGTTTCCACTGTTTCCCCATCTATTTGCCATGAAGTGATGGGACCAGATGCTATGATCTTAGTTTTCTGAATGTTGAGCTTTAAGCCAACTTTTTCATTCTCCTCTTTTGCTTTCATCAAGAGTCTTTTGGGCTCTCTGGGAGAGGGCGAGGGTGGGATGATTTGGGAGAATGGCATTGAAACATGTATATTATCATATGTGAAACGAATTGCCAGTCCAGGTTCGAATCGCCAGTCCAGGTTCGAATCGCCAGTCCAGGATGCTTGGGGCAGGTGCACTGGGATGAACTAGAGGGATGGGATGGGGAAGGAGGTGGGAGGGGGGTTCAAGATGGGGAACACATGTACACCCGGGGCAGATTCATGTCAATGTATGGCAAAACCAATGCAATAATGTAAAGTAATTAGCCTCCAATTTAATAAATTAAAAATAAAAAAGATTCTCTTTAGTTCTTCTTCACTTTCTGCCATAAGGGTGGTGTCATCTGCATATCTGAGGTTATTGTTATTTCTCCCGGCAATCTTGATTCCAGCTAGTGCTTCCTCCAGCCCAGCGTCTCTCATGATGTACTCTGAATGTTATTATTATCCTATTCATTATCTATTGACTGCTATAGAAAATAACAGCCTCCATAATGGCCACAGACTAAGTTCAGCATGTCTGTGTCAAAAGAATCTTGAATTACACCTCCCCTCGAGCTTTTGTTCCCACCCTATCATAACTTGCTGCCACAGAGTGAAAGAGGCAGAGAAGTATTTTTACTAACTTGTGTTGAAAGATATACTTAGTCTATAACAAAAATAAATTTTGAGTAATGTGAGCTAAAAAGATAAGCAATAACACAACGCAAAAAGTTTTTATCTTATTTCTTTTACTTCTTTACTTAATGACCTGGTTTTTCAGTTTTCTTTTAATCTACCACCTAATTATTTTCATTTCAGATTTTATGACTAGTTGGAGAAGGAAATGGCAACCCACTCCAGTGTTCTTGCCTGGAGAATCCCAGGGACGGGGGAGCCTGGTGGGCTTCCGTCTATGGGGTCACACAGAGTCGGACACGACTGAAGTGACTTAGCAGCAGCAGCAGCAGTAGGAGGAAAGTGGAAGTATTAGTGTAGTCTTGTCCTACTTTTGCCAATTCTTGTGACCCCATCGACTGTAGTCCATCAGGCTCCTCTGTCCATAGAATTCTCCAGGAAGGAATACCAGAGTGGGTAGCCATTTTCTTTTCCAGGGGATCTTCCTGACCCAGGGGCTGAACCCACGTCTTCTGCATTGCAGGCAGATTCTTTACCTCCTGAGCCACCAGAACTGTTCAATTTTGTTTTTTCCCAAATGAGAATACTTTTGAGAGTGAAATGGGATGCTGTGAATAAGTGTAGAACAGGTATAACTGTGTCTGATGTGGGGAAGCCAGGACATTGACCATCTGTACCTAAGGAGCTACATCCCAGGGTTTGACATTGTGCACCTACTATATTCAGAAGAGCCTTTGGATTATTTTGAAGTCGACTTTCTTGACTCATCTACTTAGTATATCTGCTAAACAGGTAAGCGTCTGCCTGTCATTACAACTCAGGCTGAAACTGAAAGACTAGTCAAGAGAACTTCAGTATCATTGATTAACCTACTTATCACTCAAAGGAAAAAAGCACTTTTCCTTTGATAATTCATTACAGTATATTATCATAGCAGCATTAAGAGCAACCTACTACCATTTATTTACAATAGTGACAGTAAGACTATTGAAAACAAGTTACCTTCATTAGTAAAATAGAATACACTATCACTATGAATTACTTGAACTCATGTGGCCTTCTACAAGCCAAAGATACCTATTTCCAGGGCAATACAATAAGGAAAACACAGAAGCAGCACTTCTCAGCTATTATATGTATGAAAACTAAAGGGCCAAATAATGGTAGGTAGGTATAAACCTAAACATCTATTATACAGTCAACATTACAAAAAAAAAATCACCTCTACAACATCAATGATTTCTAGAAATCTTTTCTCTACTTACAAATGTCCAAAAATATTAGATCATTTTCACAAAATCCCAATTAGAATATACACATTTACTAATTATGCAGTTTAATCTTCAGTTCAGTTCAGTTCAGTCACACAGTCGCATCCAACGCTGTGCAACCCCACAGAATGCAACACACCAGGCCTCACTGTCTATCACCAGCTCTCAGAGTTTACACAAACTCATGTCCATTGAGTCAGTGATGACATCCAACCATCTCATCCTCTGTCATCCCCTTCTCCTCCATCCATCAGTCTTTCCCAGCACCAGAGTCTTTTCTAATGACTCAGTTCTTTGCATCAGGTGGCCAAAGTATTGGAGTTTCAGCTTCAGAATCAGTCCTTCAAATGAATATTCAAGATTTATTTCCCTTAGGATGGACTGGTTGGATCTCCTTGCAGTCCAAGGGATTCTCAAGAGTCTTCTCCAACACCACAGTTCAAAAGCATCAATTCTTCAGTGCTCAGTTTTCTTTATAGTCCAACTTTCACACCCATACATGACAACTAGAAAAACCATATCCTTGACTAGACGGACCTTTGTTGGCAAAGTAATGTCTCTGCTTTTTAATATGCTCTCTAGGTTGGTCATAACTTTCCTTCCAAGGAGTAAGCGTCTTTTAATTTCATGGCTACATCACCATCTACAGTGATTTTGGAGTCCCCCAAAATAAAGCCTGTCACTGTTTCCATTGTTTCCCCATTCATGGGGTCGCAAAGAGTTGGACACAACTGAGCGACTGAACTGAACTGAACTGAATGGGACCAGATAACACAATCTTAGTTTTCTAAATGTTGAGCTTTCCGCCAACTTTTTCACTCTCCTCTTTCACTTTCATCAAGAGGCTCTTTAGTTCTTCCTCACTTTTCTGCCATAAGGGTGGTGTCATCTGCATATCTGAGGTTATTGATATTTCTCCCGGCAATCTTGATTCCAGCTTGTGTTTCATCCAGCCCATTGTTTCTCATGATGTACTCTGCATAGAAGTTAAATAAGCAGGGGGACAATATACAGCCTTGACGTACTCCTTTCCCTATTTGGAAACAGTCTTTCGTTCCATGTCCAGTTCTAACTGTTCACTTCTTGACCTACATACATATTTCACAGGAGACATGTCAGGTGGTCTGGTATTCCCATCTCTTTCAGAATTTTCCATAGTTTGTGGTGAGCCACACATTCAAAGGTTTGGCTAGTCAATAAACCAGAAATTGATGTTTTTATGGAACTCATTTGCTTTTTCAATAATCCAAAGGATAGTGACAATTTGATCTCTCGTTCCTCTGCCTTTTCTAAAACCATCTTGAACATATGGAAGTTCATGGTTCACATACTGTCAAAGCTTGGCTTGGAGAATTTTGAGCATTACTTTACTAGCGTGTGAGATGAATGCAATTGTGTGGTAGTTTGAGCATTCTTTGGCATTGCCTTTCTTTGGGATTGCAATGAAAACTGAACTTTTCCTTTCCTGTGGCCACTGCTGTGCTTTCCAAATTTGCTGGCATATTAAGTGCAGCACTTTCACAGCATCATCTTTTAGGATTTGAAATAGCTCAACTGGAATTCATTCACCTCCACTAGCTTTGTTTGTAGTGATGCTTCCTAAGGCCCACTTGACGTCACATTCCAGGAGGTCTGGCTTAGGGGAGTGATCATACCATCATGATTATCTGGGTCATCAAAATCTTTTTTGTATAGTTCTGTGTATTTTTGCCACCTCATCTTAATATCTTCTGCTTTTGTTAGGTACATACTATTTCTGTCCTTTATTGAGACCATCTTTGCATGGAATGTTCCCGTGGTATCTCTAATTTTCTTGAAGAGATCTCTAGTCTTTCCCATTCTATTGTCTTCCTCTATTTCTTTGCACTGATCACTGAGGAAGGCTTTCTTGTCCCTTATTGCTGTTCTTTGGAACTCTGCATTCAAAAGGGTATATCTTTCCTTTTCTCTTTTGCTTTTTCCTTCTTTTCTTTTCACAGTTATTTCTAAGGCCTCCTTGGACAGCCGTTTTGATTTTTGCATTTCTTTTTCTTGGGGATGGTCTGGATCCCTATTTCCTGTACAATGTCTCAAACCTCCATCCGTAGTTCATCAGGCAATCTATCAGATCTAGTCCCTTAAATCTATCTCTCACTTCCACTGTATAGTCATAAGGGATTTGATTTAGGTCATACCTAAATGGTCTAGTGATTTTATCCACTTTCTTCAGTTTAAGTCTGAATTTGGCAACAAGTTGTTCTTGATCTGAGCCACAGTCAGCTCCCAGTCTTGTTTTTGCTGACTGTATAGAGCTTCTCTACCTTTGGCTGTAAAGAATATAATCAATCAGATTTCGGCGTTGACCATCTTGTGATGTCCATGTGTAGAGTGTTCTCTTGTGTTGTTGGAAGAGGGTGTTTGCTACGACCAGTGTGTTCTCTTGGCAAAACTCCATTAGCCTTTGCCCTGATTCATTCTGTACTCCAAGTCCAAATTTGCCTGTAACTTCTGGTATTTCTTGACTTCCTACTTTTGCATTCCTGTCCCCTACAATGAAAAATACATCTTTTTTGGGTGTCAGTTCTAGAAGGTCTTATAGGTCTTCATAGAACCATTCAACTTCAGCTTCTTCAGCATTACTGGTCAGGGCATAGTTTTGGATTGCCATGATATTGATTGGTTTGCATTGGAAATGAACAGAAATCATTCTGTCATTTTTGAGATTGCATTCAAGTACTGCATTTTGGACTCTGTTGACTATGATGGCTACTCCATTTTTTCAAAGGGATTCTTGCCCACATTAGTAGATATAATGGTCATCTGAATTAAATTCACCCATTCCAGTCCATTTTAGTTCACTGATTCCTAAAATTTTGATGTTCATTCTGGCCGTCTCCTATTTGAGCACTTCCAATTTACGCTAGTAAAGTCATGCTCAAAATTCTCCAAGCCAGGCTTCAGCAATATGTGAACCGTGAACTCCCAGATGTTCAAGCAGGTTTTAGAAAAGGCAGAGGCGCCAGAGATCAAATTGCCAACATCTGCTGGATCATGGAGAAAGCAAGAGAGTTCCAGAAAAGCATCTATTTCTGCTTCATTGACTATGCCAAAACCTTTGACTGTGTGGATCACAATAAACTGTGGAGCATTCTGAAAGAGATGGGAATACCAGACCACCTGACCTGCCTCTTGAGAAACCTGTATGCAGGTCAGGAAGCAACAGTCAGAATTGTACATGAAACAACAGACTGGTTCCAAATAGGAAAAGGTGTACGTCAAGGTTGTATATTGTCACCTTGCTTATTTAACTTATATGCAGAGTACATCATGAGGAACGCTGGGCTGGAAGAAGCACAAGCTGGAATCAAGATTGCCGGGAGAAATATCAATAACCTCAGATATGCAGATGACACTCCCCTTATGGCAGAAAGTGAAGAGGAACTCAAAAGCCTCTTGATGAAAGTGAAAGAGGAGAGTGAAAAGGTTGGCTTGAAGCTCAACATTCAGAAAACAAAGATCATGGCATCTGGTCCCATCACTTCATGGGAAATAGATGGAAAAACAGTGGAAACAGTGTCAGACTTTATTTTTTTGGGCTCCAAAATCACTTCAGATGCTGATTGCAGCCATGAAATTAAAAGACGCTTGCTCCTTGGAAGGAAAGTTATGACCAACCTAGATAGTATATTAAAAAGCAGAGACATTACTTTGCCAACCAAGGTTCGTCTAGTCAAGGCAATGGTTTTTCCCGTGGTCATGTATGGATGTGAGAGTTGGACTGTGAAGAAAGCTGATCGCCGAAGAATCTATGCTTTTGAACTGTGGTGTTGGAGAAGACTCTTGAGGGTCCCTTATTCTGCAAGGAGATCCAACCAGTCCATTCTAGAGGAGATCAATCCTGGGTGTTCATTGGAAGGACTGATGCTAAAGCTGAAACTGCAATACTTTGGCCACCTCATGCGACGAGTTGACTCACTGGAAAAGACTCTGAGGCTGGGAAAGGTTGGGGGCGGGAGGAGAAAGGGACGACCGAGGATGAGATGGCTGGATGGCATCACCGACTCTGTGGACATGAGTTTGAGTGTACTCCGGGAGTTGGTGATGGATAGGGAGGCCTGGTGTGCTGTGATTCATGGGGTCGCGGAGAGTCGGACACGACTGAGCGACTGAACTGAACTGAACTGAATTTGCCTTGGTTCATAGACCTAACATTCCATGTTCCTATGCAATATTGTCCTTTACAGCATCAGACTTTGCTTCTTTCACATGTCACATCCACAACTGGATGTTGTTTTTGCTTTGGCTCTTTGTCTTTATTCTTTTTGGAGTTATTTCTCCACTGATCTCAAGTAGCATATTGGGCACATACTGACCTGGGATTCATCTTTCAGTGTCCTATCTTTCTGTAGCTACATTGGGCTGGAGTGGTGCCTGTGTGGTGCTGGAGCAGCTGTGAGGACATATTCCATGTCCAAGGTTAGAGAAACCCCAGCAAGACAGTAGATGATGGAGCAGTGGCTGCATGGCACTGGAACAATCATAAGGTGATACTCCATGCCCAAGGGCAAAGGAGCCCCAGAAAGATGGTAGGAGGGGCGAATTCCAGTTTACAATAAAATCCCATTCCCACCAGAGACACTCAAACAAACCTTGTGTGCACCAGGACCCAGGGACCCCACAGAGACTGAGCCAGAACTGTTTGAGCATCTCCTATGGAGTTACGGGTCAGAAGTGGACTGCCACAGGGACAGGGGCTCTGGGTTCAGCAGACTTGGGTATGGCATAAGCCCTCCTGGAGGAGGTCACCATTAATCCCACCATAGAGTCAGAACTTACACAGAACTGGGAAAAATACTCTTGGAGGGCACAAACAGAACATTGTGTGCACCAGCGCCCAGGAGAAAGGAGCAGTAACCCCACAAGAGACTGAAGCAGACTTGCCCAGGAGTGTCCAGGAGTCTCCAGCAGAGTTATGGGTCAGTGGTGGCCTGCTGTGGGGTTGGGGGCAGTGAGTGTAGCAGTTCATGCATGAGATCTTTTGTAGGAGGTCACCATTATCTTCATTACCTCCACCATAATTTGGCCTCAGGTAAATAGCAGGGAGGGAACACAGCTCCACCCATCAACAGAAAATTGGATTAAAGATTTACTGAATATGGCCCTGCCCATCAGAACAAGACCCAGTTTACCCCCTAGTCAGTCTCTCCCATCAGGATGCTTCCATAAGCCTCTTATCCTTCTCCATCAGAGGGCAGACAGACTGAAAACCAGGATCACAGAAAACTAACCAATTTGATCACATGGACCACAGCCTTGTCTAACTCAATGAAACTATGAGCCATGCCATGTAGGGCCACCCAAGATGGACAGATCACGGTGGAGAGTTCTGACAAAATGTGGTCCACTGAGGAAGGGAATGGTAAATCACTTCAGTATTCTTGCCTTGAGAACCCCATGAACAGAATGAAAAGTTTTTATTGAAACCCAAATATATGTTTTTTTTTTCATACATTAGTGTTACCAGTTCTATAGTTATGCTGTAAAAGTCAATTTAAAAAATTAACCTTCAAGAATTGGAAACAACTAAATTTTCAATAAAGTATCTTTTTAAATGTACAGTATCCTTTTTCTATAATTGTTTTGCATAGTTTTTTTCCAGATCTTTTATCATTAATGCTATTTAGATTTGTATGATGTTTAATTGGTTCTGTTTTTTTCTGTCCTTGACTATGAAAGAATGTGTTAAACATTGTTGAATTTTTAAATTCCTGAAGAAATATCTTTTATGTACTGTCAGGATAATTAGGTCTTCTGAGGCATCCCTAAATTTGAAAGCTGAGAGAACAGAAATTAGGTGTTTTTCTTTATATGATATTATGAAATCATCTGATATATTTTTCACTCATTCTTCAATTTGTTACACAGGTTTTACAAGAGTTAAGGAAAATAGGAAAATATTGTGTCTGCATAATTCAGAACCTACCAGTAAGGAAAAGGGGAAAAGAGCTAAAACTTTGTCGAACATTCAGGCTTAGAGAAAAAAAAAGAAACTTGTCCTCCAGGTCCAAACAAAATATTTTCAAATTATTGTTCTAACCAGCAATTCAGGACTGTTAAAGAAAATTATAATAAAAAATTGTAACAACTGAGACACAATAGACTGTGGAGGGATTGAGAATGACATATGCGCACTACTATATATAAAATCCTGGAGTACGAAATGGCAACCCCCTGCAGTATTCTTGCCTGGAGAATCCCAGGAACAGAGGAGCCTCGTAGGATATAGTCCACGTCCACGGGGTTGCAAAGAGTCAGACACAATTGAACAGGAACACATGTATAAAACAGGTAACTAAGAACCTACTGCATACACAGGTAACTCTACTAAATATTGTGTAATGGCCTATATGGAAAGTGAGTCTAACAAAGAGTGGATATATGTGTAACTGATTCACTTCACTGGATAGCAGAAACTAACACAAGATTGTAAATCAACTGTACTCCAACTTTTTTTTTAATAAAAGAAATATTATACTGATGGAAAATACACTGATGGGGAAAAATACATTTTAAGAAGGCTTGCAATAAAAAAGCAGGGATGTTTTGGAAAACTTCAAGTAATATAAACAATTTCATGGTTTGCTCAAATCATGTCCATTGAGTCAGTGATGCTATCTATTTCATCCAGACTCTCAGAGATAGTGAAGGACAGGGAATTCTGGTATGTTGCAGTCCATGGGATCACAAGTCAGAAACAACTTAGCCACTCAACAACAACAACAATTATAGACAATATCCCAGAAAATACCTATTTATAGTAGAAGAGAGAAGGACTTCGTTATGTCAGTGCAAATAAGAAAGAACAAGATTGATAGGTGACACCTGTTCTGTGACTGGGATACCTTTCACTGGGAGTACAAAACTGAGGGAGCAGTGATTTAGAAAATAAATTAGTAAGTTATTTCTCATCAATAAAATGGTGAGAATAGAGATAGCTAACCAAGTGAGTTGGGGATAAATATAGCTCTAAATAGAAACACTGTACAGTATTAATCATTTTCTTAGTCATCAGTCAGTTCAGTTCAGTTCAGTCGCTCAGTCGTGTCCGACTCTCCGCGACCCCATGAATCACAGCACGCCAGGCCTCCCTGTCCATCACCAACTCCCAGAGTACACTCAAACTCATGTCCACAGAATCGGTGATGCCATCCAGCCATCTCATTCTCCGTCGTCCCCTTCTCCTCCCGCCCCCAACCTTTCCCAGCATCAGAGTCTTTTCCAGTGAGTCAACTCGTCTCATGAGGTGGCCAAAGTATTGGAGTTTCAGCTTTAGCATCAGTCCCTCCAATGAACATCCAGGATTGATCTCCTTTAGAATGGACTGGTTGGATCTCCTTGCAGTATAAGGGACTCTCAAGAGTCTTCTCCAACACCACAGTTCAAAAGCATAGATTCTTCGGCGATCAGCTTTCTTCACAGTCCAACTCTCACATCCATACATGACCACGGGAAAAACCATAGCCTTGACTAGACGGACCTTGGTCGGCAAAGTAATGTCTCTGCTTTTCAATATACTATCAAGGTTGGTCATAACTTTCCTTCCAAGGAGCAAGCGTCTTTTAATTTCATGGCTGCAATCAGCATCCGCAGTGATTTTGGAGCCCAAAAAAACAAAGTCTGACACTGTTTCCACTGTTTTTCCATCTATTTCCCATGAAGTGATGGGACCAGATGCCATGATCTTTGTTTTCTGAATGTTGAGCTTCAAGCCAACCTTTTCACTCTCCTCTTTCACTTTCATCAAGAGGCTTTTGAGTTCCTCTTCACTTTCTGCCATAAGGGTGGTGTCATCTGCATATCTGAGGTTATTGATATTTCTCCCAGCAATCTTGTTCTTAGTCATACTGTATCATAATACACATCTCTAAATTCACTTACCATAATAGTTATAAATGAGAAGTTTAGATGAACTTGAACTTCACTATAGTAAAAGAGATTTTAGCATTCTATGCTTAAAATATACAATGGGTGTATGATAGAAGAAGTTAACATGGATAAGCTGTATAAAGATAATTTTCAGTCCCTACTCTTTATGTCCCTAAGTTAACAGGTAATATAAACCACTGGCAGTAAAACAAATATGTTTGAACATTCCCTCAACACACTGGAGTAGCTTTAGAACATTTGTTTGTTTAGATTTTGATTTATGAATTTATTCAGTCGGACGTGTGTGCTTGGATATAGTCATCTGTGACTGAATAAAGTTTCAAAACAACAAAGGGAATAAAGTTGCTTGTATTTAATAGTCCACATCTAACAAAAAATTTCAACATGGTTAAATTTTAAAATTAGTCACACATGTCATTCCGCAGCTTAACACTATGGGCAGAAGCAGAACACTAGGTAAATAATACTGGAATTGGGTGGAAAACTGTTTCTTTTTCTATACCAGCACATTAAATATTACTCAAATTCCTACTGTATACTAATTCTTTCTATCTGGTTTATTGTGGCCTTCCTAAAATTGAGGAAGCCACAGTTTAAACAGATATACTCTGAACTGATTAACTTCAGAATTCTACTGACAAGGGAGATTTAAAAACCCGGTATATATTTTAGTTCTTGAATACAATCAGTCTCTGTGCAAAGTATCAACATGCCTATTATATTATGAAACACAGATAACGCTCTAAGAACATTTGACTTTATCTGGCCATATATCTATTAAGTTGTATTCTATTCTGTAACTGTCTTCTTTATTTAGATTAAGAAATTAACTTAAAAATTGTCAAATAAATTTATCTTCCTAGACTCAGAGAAGCAAAACTAAATTTATCAAAAATATTAAACTCATTTCCAATCAACTCTAATTTGACTTTTGATTTGATGAACAATGGAACAATATTTTGTGCTTTGGTTCCCCAGAAGAACCAAGCAGTCATCTTAATTCTGTGTCTGATTCTTGTCAAGAAATTAATATAGTGTGGGGAACAGAATAGAGTCTATGGCTGGAGTTACTTAATCCCTCTGAGTTTCAGTGTTTGCATCAGATACCACCACTTAGCAGTCCTTTCATTCTTTGCTTATACTTCTTTTGCAACTTCATAGCCATATACTGTTTAGAAAGAATAATGTCAGACAGTAAAGTGGGACACAGCACTGTAATCAGAGAAGAAGATCTCTTTTTGAGAAAGGTGTTAGGTATCCTGTGAGGTGAACTGTCTATCGCAAACATCACCAGTGTCTGTAAATAGCTTCTCCAGTCACAACCCAAAGCCAGCCTTTTTCAGTAGTGGAGAGACAAGCAGAGAGTCAGGTACAGGAAATAACAGAATTTTATAGAGTACACTCAGACTATGTTTGCATTCAATGTGCTATGTATAAGTTCAGCTGTGTAAAATACTAAACTTTGTCCTCAGTAAGACTCAACAAATTATTTCTTAAAAGCCTTCATTACTGAACTTAATAACATCATGATTTAACTCCAGTATAGAAAACATAACTTTTAAAAAAGTGAATTTGCCTGAGAAGTTTTTTTCCCAAGCAAAAAAAGATCTTGGGGGGTTTTTCAAATGACAAGAAACTCATCATTACATTTCATGCCTTGGCTTAATTAACCAGGCAGGAACTGGGAAGTTTAATTTTTTAAGTCCGTGTCAAAGAGGGTTAATTTTCAAGGCAATCATTTGACACCCCTTCAAACTTCTTAGGAGTCCTCCTAACATTTGCAAACCATAAGTTTTCTAGGTCACACACATAACTTTTTATGCATCTTCATATTTTCTGTGCAATTAATGTTACATTTTTGTAACTTCTACATTTGTGATGTCAACAAACACACTCAAGTCTAAAAAATGTTAAAATCATTTGTGTAGTGCATTATTTTATGTTCAAGTTTTAGGGAGAAGATATTTTCCTAGAATGTTAAAACCGCATTATTTTCATGATTAATTTAATAGAAATTATTAAGCACATTTTTAAAAATGTTGCAATTAGTAATCCCCATCATTTCTTTCTAAGTCTGTCCCCAAACTAAAAATAAACTATAATGAATCTCTCAAGATTGGGGCATGTATATATTTTAATTCACTACTTTATATCACCAGTACAATATTTGATTTGCATCCTAATTAAAATAATTATATTTTCAAATAGTGACTATATAAATTATTTGAATAAATTTGACTTTTCTATACATTAATAAATTACTATTGGCTGTAGATAGTGGTATACCTTCACTTAAAGATAATAGGTAAAATCTATGACCTAAAAACTATAAAAGAAAAAAGGAAGAATGGAGATGCACAAAAAAATGTCTCTCCCTCTGTCTCTGTCTCCCTAGTAGCTGTAAACACAAAAATAAATGTTGTATGTGTTGACTGTAAAAATAAGGCACATCACATGAACTGCAGAACATTCCCTCTCAGGTTTCATTCTGAAAACCAGATTATAACAATAATGGATAGTACTTCTTTGATTGTTATTAATCAAATTCTCTGTAAGTGAGAATCACTTATTTACAAACATGTTTACCGTAGTATAAGAAAGTACTTCTAAGAAGAAAAATGTTGAAGAGAATACGTATGTTCTGAGATAATAAATAAAAGTTTAAATTATAAAGTGACAAGCTAGATAAACTATGACAAAGCAGTAGATTTAAGTTTGATTGATTCAGAGATAATTTAGCAGCTTATTTCTGTGATATAAGTAGAAATATAATTAAGGCAATGCAGCTGTATTCTTCATAAATAAATAAAGTCTGTACTTTAAATCAGTTAAGGTATTTACAAACTTGAAAATTGTAGTTTGTATAGCTTTTACTTTTTGTAAGCCCAAAAGAGCAGCCTTAAGATAAAGCTGAGAAAAGTAAGAGAGAGAATAGCATCCATGTGAGAGGCTGAGATTAATAATAATTTGCAGTAAATACACACACAAAGGGCTTGGCCTAGAATACTAGGGCTACTGTTTTCAATGGAGGAGTCACATGTCAGAATTCACTTCTGGTAATAAATACTGATGATACGCCCTGACTTTATTGACACAGGTCAGCATGTGAACTAAAGAACTAAATAGAAATATTTCTGAACTCATGTTGGCAACACTAACAAATACAATCATACAAACCTCAGGACATCACTATAACTTTTTAAAAGCACTTGCCCAAGTTCAGGCTACAGAGTAAGAGCTTTCTAGCTTCTCAGTCTTTGAACACGTTTTTATTCTTTTGCAAGGGCAGAGGTAAATGGCAGTATTAAAAGTCTTTTACATCTTTTTTTTAAGCGAGAAAAAAATGGACTATAAAGTTCAGAAACATATAATAGGAAAATAGATTCCACAGAACAACTTTTTAGCTTAATCTCTGAAGCAAATAAGTACTCTTAGAGACAAGCACTTATTAAAAAAAGATAGGCATATGATATGCTTATAAATTAATGAAGTTGATTCTACAGACCATGCCTCAAAATCAATCTCATTATTGCTATGCTATTATTACCATGTAGATAATAATACACACGTGTGTTTGAATACAATGAACAGCTACAGAAAGAAATCGATGTAAAAATAGATAAGAGAAAATGCTAGAGAGAGTATGGGTTTCAGAATTTATATTTAAAGTAAACCAATTGACATTTAAAAGAACAGCACAGTATACTATCCAGCACAGCATGGATTAAGAAGCAAACAAAACTAAGTTCAAATTCCTATCAGCTGAAAACTATATAAATGGTCTGGGGCCTTAAACAAAAATGATTAGCCTCCAGGTAGACTGATGAGAGAGACAGGGAGAGAAAGAAAGAAGTGAATATCATGATGAAAGGGAGGATATAATGAATGAACCAACAAACATATAAAGCATGATAAAGAAATACTAAGAAAAACCTTTATCTTTTTAAATTCACCAAAAATATAGACTAATTCATTGAAAACCACTAAAGCACTCAAGAAGGAAATAGATAACTTAAGACATATCCTACATTCAGTCATAAAATTAAATTTATATCTAAAACATCTTCCAACAAATCAATTTTAGCCTGGATGGATTCACTGGGGAATTCTGCCAACTATTTAAAAAAGAAATAACAATTCTATACAACTTCTTCCAGAAAATCAAAGAGAAAGAAATACCTCCTATTTGATTTTTTACAATGAACTTTTATTGGAGTATAGTTGCTTTACATTGTTGTGTTATTTTCTGCTGCACAGCAAAATGAATCAGCTATCAGTTCAGTTCAGTGGCTTAGTCGTTCCAACTCTTTGTGACCCAATGGACTGCAGCACACCAGGCTTCCCTGTCCATCACCAACTCCTGGAGCCTACTCAAACTCATGTCCATAGAGTCAGTGATGCCATCCAACCAGCTCATCCTCTGTCGTCCCCTTCTCCTCCCACCTTCAATCTTTCACATCATCAGGGTCTTTTCCAATGAGTCAGTTCTTCGCATCAGGTGGCCAAAATATTGGAGCTCCAGCTTCAACATCAGTCCTTCCAATGAATATTCAGGACTCATTTCCTTTAGCATTGATTGGTTGGATCCCCATGCAGCTGTGCATATACATATTTTGGCTTTCCTTCCCATTTAGGTCATCATAGAGTACTGAGCAGACTTCCCTGTGCTACAGAGCAGGTTCTCACTAGTTATCTATTTTATACATAGTAGCATATATGTGTCAATCCCAATCTTTCACTCAATTTTATAAGACCAGTGTTGTCCTTATATCAAAGTTAGACAAATACTCTGAGAAGAAAGAAAATTCTAATCAAAACTCCTTGTGAACATAGATGCAAAATTTCTTAACAAAATATTAGCCAATTGAGCTCAGCAATATAAAGCTTGATAAATCACAGCCAGGTGAAGTTCATTCCAGAAATGTAAGCTTGCTTTAACATTAGAAATTCGGTCTACCTAATTATTGATATTACCAGAATAAGAACAATCAATAGATCTACACAAACACATTGGATAAAATTCAATGTTAATTTACAAGGAAAACTTTCAGCAAAAATGGATACTTCCTTAACCTGATAAAAAGTCACCTATTAAAAACTCAGAGTTAATCTGAGTGGATTAATCTGTGGATTAATCTGAGTGGATTAATCTGTGGATGCTGATTGCAGCCATGAAATTAAAAGACGCTTACTCCTTGGAAGGAAAGTTATGACCAACCTAGATAGTATATTAAAAAGCAGAGACATTACTTTGCCAACAAAGGTCCGTCTAGTCAGGGCTATGGTTTTTCCAGTGGTCATGTATAGATGTGAGAGTTGGATTGTGAAGAAAGCTGATCGCCGAAGAAGTGATGCTTTTGAACTGTGGTGTTGGAGAAGACTCTTGGAGTCCCTTGGACTGCAAGGAGATCCAAACAGTCCATTCTAAAGGAGATCAATCCTGGGTGTTCATTGGAAGGACTGATGCTAAAGCTGAAACTCCAATACTTTGGCCACCTCATGCGACGAGTTGACTCACTGGAAAAGACTCTGATGCTGGGAAGGATTGGGGGCCAGAGGAGAAGGTGATGATAGAGAATGAGATGGCTGGATGGCATCACTGCCTTGATGGACAAGAGTCTGAGTGAACTCCGGGAGTTGGTGATGGACAGGGAGGCCTGGCGTGCTGTGATTCATGGGTTCGCACAGTGTCGGACACGACTGAGCGACTGAACTGAACTCAATATCATGATGGTATTCATAAAGACTGAAAAACTAAGTATTTGCTTACTAATACTACCTAACTTTGTATTGGAAGGCCTAACAAGTAAAATAAGGCAAGAGATATCAATAAAATACTCCCAAATCAGAAAGAAAGAAATCTCTACTCAAAAAGTACACAGCTGTCCATAAAGAAAACCACATAGAATCTACAAAAATAAATACATTAGAAAAACTAGAATAATAAAGAAGTATAGTAAGTCACAGGATATAAGAATATATAAAATTCAATTGTAAACAGTCAATGAATTCTATAAATTAAAAATTCTAAATGATTTCATGTAGAATAACAAAAATGAATTTTTAGATTTAAATCTATCAAAATATGTACATGGTAAATACACTGGAAAGAAACACACACAAAAAAATAATTCCTAAGTAATGGGTATATATATTGTGTTCCTGGTCTGGAGGACTCCTATTCATTAACATCAGTTCTTCCTAAATTAATCTATACATTCTACACATTCCTAATTGAACCCATAGAAATGAAAAAATAATAACCAAAGCATTTTGAAATGGTTATATTTCAAGGCCTCATGAAATCGATTTTAAGACAGTATAAAGTTATAATAATCAGAAAAATGTTTTGCTGCTAAAGGATAGGTACCCAAAAGAATAGATAGCACAGAAACAGACTCACAAAAAATGTTTGTTTTTTAAGATAATTTAAAGGGAATTGATAGCAAAATAATGGATTTTCAATAAATGATACAAGATATTTATTTTCAATAAATACAAGATTTTCATCCTTATGAAAAAAAAACTTGATCTATTCTTCTCATTTATACAAAATTTAACTTTAAATGAATGCTAGGCCTAAATATAAAATGTAAAACTATACAGTATTTAGAAGAAATCATTAAAGAAAACCTTTTTTTTATGAATGAGAAAAGATTTCACAGATATACACCAAAAGAAAAATGAAATATACTTAATGTTAAAAATGCCATCAACATTCTCCTATCCACAGTCTTATAGAATCATTGGTAGGCTGAGAAAAAAATTAAATAATTTGATTGATTTAAATCCCAGGAATATGAAATATATATGTTGGGTGGGTTGGAAACAATGGATAGAAGGTAGAGATTTTGGATAATTAAAATAAACTAATAATATTCTATTATTCTTATCTTGTTCACAAAGCTATAATGTGAAATGGAATTTGCCCATGACAACATACAAGAAGCCTATAAAGTTAACACTTTCTCATCCATCAGCAGTTTTCTAATCTTAATACTTTCAATTAATAGGGAGAGACTTTGGCAAGGAGAATGTTAAGAGGGGCATGTTGTTAAGAAATATAATTTAAAAATCCCAGATCTGATTTTGAAAAAATGTATGAACTTCAAGATAATTTTAAACATAGTTAGTAGATATATGTAACTACTTGTAGCATTTTAAAACCTTACTTTGGGCAACCATTCTGATTCTTGCCTATTTTTATTAGAATACTCAAATAGATTAAATAACATGGATTGAAATTTCTCCAGAGATTTTTACCCACAAATTATTCATTCTTCCAATTTAGATTCAAACTTTAAAATTCAAGGTGAAATTTTAGAAAGTCTGTGGGGTAATACTCATTTAAATAAAAATGTGACATAGTCACTTTAACATTAAATAAAGTAAAAATAAGATATTGATGAGACAAAATATAAAATTAGAAAGTAATCTTAACTTGCAATGATCTACAAAAACAATGTCTATCAGAAGTGAGAATCAAGACAGCAATGTAGTTGTCTCTTTAGAAAATACCTATAGTTTTTAACAAGCATATTTAATTAAGAAAATCTACTTCCATCTCTAAGCAGAGTTATTCATTCATCAGACCTCAGAGTCATTAAAATCAATTTGGTTTTGTCATCTACTAAAAGATATGAGCATGGCAATCAGCTCAATTTGATTGGAGTTCATTAAAGGGCTTTTCTGACTCATTGGCTGTTGTTTTCTTAGTTTTGCTTTTCTTTTTAAAAAATTCTACTTGAAGTACTGAATATACAATTGAATATTGTAACAAATAAATAGAACCACAATTTCTAATGTCAGGATCTTGACTGTCCAAGTCAAGCTTCAATTTAAGATTATCTCCTTTGATTCTATAGAATTCACAAACAGTCCTGGATATTGGCACCCTGATGACTACTTTTAGCTCTGTAGTGTGTAAACGTATACAAAAGTATCACTGAATTATTTCTCTAAAGTGTGTTCACTTGTGTTGATAAAAGCTGTAATGCTTAATTTAGTAGAGGATAAAGTGCACATTTCAAGAGTCAGGGTTGTAACTTTGTTTTATCAGTAAGTGAAAATTAGAATGTTGAAGACTTGTATTTACCACCATGAAGTGGACAGGTTTCCAGTACTTAAAGACTTTTGTGTTCCAAAAAGAAAATAAAATAAAATTTCAAATGATTGATATTCATGAGAATTTTCTCTAGATAGCAGATTTTGAAAGATGATTTCAACATATTTCATACACGCACATATACCCAACATATTTCACACACGCACACATACACATACGTACATTCTGACACAAACACACCTTTCTATATTTAGAAATGTATTCAGCATTAACTCCTTTTTACCTGTGCACTCACATCTCACATGCTGGATATGCTATGACCATCACCAGTATTATATATTGTGTTACACTCATTATTCTCTTTCTAGCAAAAGTAGTTTATAGTTTAATACCTAATGGATTTTACTTTCTTAACAAACATCCTTCTACATGAAAAAGAGCTCCCATTTCTCTGAACTTGCATACTCTTTAATGTGTTTAGTAAGATATATCAGGAATGGTAATGGTCAGTTTTCATTCCAATATCAAAGAAACGCAATGCCAAAGAATATTTAAATCATCGTACAATTGCACTCATTTCAGATGCCATCAAGATTATTCTTAAAATCCTTCAAGCTGGGTTTCAACAGTACATGAATTGAGAACTTCCAGATGTACAAGCTGACTTTAGAAAAGGCAGAGGAACAAGAGATCAAAATGCCAACATAGGCTGGATCATAGAAAAAGCAAGGGAATTCCACAAAAGCATCTACTGCTTTGTTGACTATGCTAAAGCCTTCAACTGTGTGGATCACAATGAATTGTGGAATATTCTTAAAAAGATAGGAATACCAAACCACACCACCTGCCTTCTGAGGAACCTGTCTGAAAGAAAAGAAGCAACAGTTAGAATTTGACAAAGAACAATGGACTAACTTAAAATTGGGAAAGGAGTACCTTAAGGCTGTATATTATTACCCTGTTTATTTAACAGATATGCACAGTGCATCATGGGAAATGCCAGGCTGGATGAATCACAAGCTGGAATCAAGACTGCCAGGAGAAATATCAACAACCTCAAATGCAGATGATATCAGTTGAATGGCAGAAAGTGAAGAAGAACTACAGAGCCTCTTGATTAAGTTGAAAGAGAATGAAAAATCTGTCCTAAAACTCAACATTCAAAAAACTAAGATCATGGCATCTGTCCCATCACTGCATGGTAAATTGATTGGGATAATGTGGAAACAGTGTTAGATTTCATTTTCTTGGGCTCCAAAATCAGTGTGGATGGTGACTGCAGCTGGAAAATTAGAAGATTCTTGCTGTTTGGAAGTAAAGCTATGACAGTGTGAGACAAGCAGAGACATGGCTTTGCTGACATATATCCATATAATCAAAGCCATGCTTTTACCAGTAGTCATGTATGGATGGTTTTACCAGTAGTAAAGCCAGTCCATTGTTCCAGGTATCAGGTGAGAATTGGACAATAAAGAAGGCTAAGCATGAAAGAATTGATGCTTTTGAACTGTGGTGTTGGAAACGACTCTTGAGAGTGCCTTGGACAGTAAGGAGATCAAGCCATTCTGTCAAAAAGGAAATCAACCCTGAATATTATTGGAAGGGCTGATTCTGAAACTGAAGCTCCAATACTTTGGCCATCTGATACAAAGAGCTGACTCATTGGAAAAGACCCTGGTGGTGGGAAAGATTGAAGGCAAGAGGAGAAAGAGGTGACAGAGGATGAGATGGTTGGGTGGTATCACTGATTCAATGGACTTGGACTTTGAACAAACTCTGGGAGATAGTGAAGGACAGAGAAGTCTGGTGTACTGTAGTTTACGGGGTCTCAAAGAGTCGGACACAACTGCGTGACTGAACAACAGCAACAAACAACAAAGATACATCATATGGTCCTTGATAGTAGTGATGTAGATCTGAATAGACCTTCTCTTTCTATGTTACAGGATCCTAAAGGTAGTGTCTGAGCCTTTCCCAAAAAGAGGAGCCTGAAGTGAATGTTAGTGTGCCACAGTTTTGTTAGGCGTGCAGCCCCAGAGAGTCAGGAGTGGGGAAAAGGGGAGTGAAGCAGAGAAAAGCACAGCCTGTTACAGCCTGTTACTGAGCTAATCACTACTGGTAACACGGGTGATGTAACGCTTTGTTTTGAAAAACTGTCCTCCAGGAGGTCAAAAACTTTCCAGGAGGACAAAAATCACCGGCTAGCTACTGTTTCCCGCTGATCAAATGTTTATCCCATGGAGCATCTATACCCTATGTGAATAAGTTGGATACATATGGGTGCTAAGAGGATTCCAAAGCATCACATGCTTCAGTGGTAACACTGAAGTCCTTGAAGGGGAAGTGAGGAAAGCACAGCAAGGACATGAGGTGTCCTTTTTGAGATTGTACCCAAGCACTGCATTTCAGACTCTTTTGTTGATTAAGATGGCTACTCCATTTCTTCTAAGGGATTCTTGGCCACAGTAGTAGATACAATGATCATCTGAATTAAATTCACCCATTCTGGTCCATTTAGTTCACTTATTGCTAAAATGTCAATGTTCACTCTTGCCATCTCCTGTTTGATTACTTCCAATTTACCTTGATTCATGGACCTAACATTCCAGGTTCCTATGCAATATTGTTCTTTACAGCATCAGACTTTACTTTTGTCACCAGTCACATCCACAACTGGATGTTTTGCTTTTGGCCCAGCATCTTCGTTCTTTCCTGAGCTATTGCTATACTCTTCTCCAGTAGCATACTGGACACCTACCGACCAGGGGTGTTCATTTTTCAGCGTAATAAGTTTTTGCCTTTTCATACTGTTCATGGGGTTCTCAAGGCAAGAATACTGAAGTGGTCTGCCATTCCTTTCTCCAGTGGACAACGTTTTGTCAGAACTCTCCACCATGACCCATCTGTCTTGGGTGACCCTAAATGGCATGGCTCATAGTTTCATTGAGTTAGCAAGCTGTGGTCCATGTGATCAGTTTGCTTAGTTTTTTTGTGATTTTGTTTTTCATCCTGTCTTCCCTCTGATGGATAGGAGGCTTGTGGAAGCTTCCTGATGGGAGGGACTGGCTGTGAGGGAATCTGGATCTTGTTCTGATGGGCAGGGCCATGCTCAGTAAATCTTTAACCTAATTGTCTATTGATGGATGGGTCTGTGGTCTGTGGTGTAATGGTGGTAATTACCCCTTCAAAAGGTCTTATGCCAGCACCATTTCTCTCAGGTCTGTTGTATTCAGGGCCCCCGACCCCATAGCAGGTGTCTGTCGACCCACACCTCCACCAGAGACTCCTGGACACTTACAGGAAAGTCTGGCTCAGTCTCTTGTGGGGTCACTGTTCCTTTCTCCTCACTCCTGTTGTGCACAAGGTTTTGTTTGTGTCCTCTAAGGGTCTGTTCCCCAGTCCTGTGGCAGATCTGTAGTAAAATCCCACTGGCCTTCAAAGTCAAATCCTTGGGGCTTCCTAATCTCTTTGCCAGATCCCCAGGCTGGAGAATCTGTTGTGGGCCCTAGAAATTTTGCAACAGTGCAAGAACTTCTTTGATATAATTGTTCTCTAATTTGTGGGTCATCTGCTTGGTGGCTCTGTGGTGGGGTTAATGGCAACCTCCTCCAAGAAGATTTATGCCACATGCATCAACTCCAAGGTCTGTTAGAGCCAGAGTCCCAGTCCCCATGGGAGCCACTGCTGATCTGTGTCTCCACAGGAGACACTCAAACACTTAAAAATACTTACTGAGTAAATAATATTATTAACAAAGTGTATTGAAAGATAAGAGTGAATGTCATATTTGAAGTGAAAACTTCCATTAAGAATAAAATACAATACAATGAACACAATAGGTTGATCTTTTCTAAATGTTTAAGATTGGAAGGAGTTATAGGTTGCTACTACAAGTACAAAGTTATGTAAATGAATAGTACTCAGTTTTGTTAAGTAGGTAAGAAAATCAGGGCAGCTTTCTAATTTTATTTTTGGTGAAAATAGTTGTATGATCTCTCTGGGCTCATTTACTCCATCTGAGAAGTCAAATGAATGAATTTGATGACATTTAATTGTTTTTTTTTTCAAAACTTTGAAGCTGATATGCTTAAGATCTTGAATCTATGGCAAATAATAATTAAAAGTTAATTTAATAAAGATTACTAAGCATGAGCTAGGCATCCTTCTTATTGTGAACAAGATACAGTAATGAAAAAAGATTTCTAAACTGCTACACTAGTGTTTAAATCCTAGTGTAAGGGATCACAAAGCAAAATAAATAAGTGAATAGTATGATAGAAGGTAATCAGTTACAGAGAAAAAGAAATGACAGTGTCTAATGAGGCCAGAGCATTAGGTTAAAATATTAAATAGGGTATCCAGAGTAGGCCCCTCTGAAAAGCTGAGGTGAGAGATCCACCCACATTGATAATGAAAGAGGGGCATCCAAGATAGAAAGAAAAGTACAAATGTCCTGAGAAGGGAGAGCTAATAACAGGCTCTGTGACCTGAGCCAAGTGATGGAAGTAGAGACAATTATGGGGACGATGTCAGACAGTTAAGAGGAGATCAGACGTGTAGCGCCCATAGGACATTTAAGGATTCTGGATTTTATTCAGAATGAGATGGAATCATTGAGGATTTTTGAGCAGAGAAATGATGTGGCTTGACATAGGCTTTTAAAAGGATCACTTTGGCTGCTGTTTTAGAATAGATTATCGCTGGGCAAGGAGGTAAACAGGAATATGGAAATAAGAGTTTCTAAAAGATACATCTGAAAATAATATTTATAAAATTAATAACCTGGCTGAAATGAATAGTAATGATGCCACATATTTTAATTTAGTTTTCTTTTTTTTTTTAATGCTGTGACTATCAGACTGAGTGAAAAAGTTCTACCCACCTAACGTAAACTAGATTCCCACACCACTTTGTGCAGAGGTTCAGAATTAAAATGCCACTTACCATAGACAAGTGACATTTTCCTCTAAGTAATATATTGAAAAAAAAAAAAGAGAGATGAACAGGTCTATATACTTTTGATATATTTTTGTATTATTTACTAAAAAAATTGTTCTCCAAATATTTTACACTCTTCATAATGTCATGAGATCATTCATGTCTCCATTAACTGAGGAGTCACCTCATCAAAGTCGTATAGAAATTGAAAGTGGAAATTTACATACTGGAGGAGGGATAATCATTGGTAGCAGAGAAATTTGAAGGATAGTGTATTAGTTGCCTGTTGCTGCTGCTGTAATAAGTTGCAAAAAAACCAAGGGTGTAAAACAGCACACATTATCTTTTAGTTTGGGGCTAAGAAATGAAAAACATTAATATGTCTCTCTGAACTAAAATAAAAATGTTGGCAGAGCTGTGTTCCTTCTGTAGACACAAAGGGAGAAACTATTCCCTCGTTTTTTTTTTTTTACCTTATAGAAGCTGGCAATCTTCCTTGGCTTTTGGTGCCTCTCTATTGTGAAAACCAGCAGTAACCAGTTTAGTCTTTTTCAGTATGTGCTTCTCTGGCACTGACTTCTGCCTCTTTTTTACACTTTAAAGGACACTTGTGATTACATTGGGCATGCCTTGAAAATCCAGGATAATGTCTCCATTTCAGAGTCATCTTATTAACAACCTCAATTTACAGTTGTCATATACCTTAACATATTCACAGAGTTGGGTGATTAGGACATTAACATCTTTGGGGGCCCATTAATGTGTCTAACACAGAAGGTGAGATAGATTTAAGGTGACGGATTCTAAATAAATCTTTCCTTTTTATCATAACTTGTAAGAATAAATCTGAATGTGTATATCAGGATATCTGTGACAATTTAAAATTATTGCAAATAGTGATTTTAAATTTTTAAATTATGTTTCGTAACATTGGATCTTTATAGAAAACAATTAATATTCTAACAGTTTACCTTTATCACTGTATTTCTCTTTATGATCATGAAAGAAGTTGCCTATGCAGGAGACTTTCCAAATGATGAACCTAGAATATTGAATACTTGTTTAATATTGCTTATCCTTAGATTATGTGAGTGTGTGAATGTGTGTGTTACTTTTCAGAAGGTGACTATGTTCTTGAAATCAAGAACATAAAGATAGGGTGCATGCAAGCCTAGTTGTTGCCACTCATTAGATGATAAACTGGAAGTGTCTACTTAAATGGAATGATGGTGCTATTCAAGATAAACTTGAAAAATATTCTAATATACTAAGCATTGGATTTTGAAGACCTTGCCATGTTGAGGGACACAGGAACAGGATATTCATCCATCGGCCTGGAACACAAGTTTTTCTCCTGAAGAGATTATAAATGTCTGCTGTAGATTTCTCAATTAGGCTATGGAGGCTGGCCTTATGCTCAGGTGATGTCTCAACATTTTCTTTCCTCAAAGACCTGTATTTAAGGCTTGCTTTCAATATAGGGGATATTCAAGGGCATTTTCAAGGTAAAGTGTTACACAAGTACCTGTTTTAGGGTGGCAGCCTGGGCTCAGGTAAGAAATCTACCACTTTCACAGTTTATACATTACCTAGTTTAAAAAATATATAAAAATTATGGATTTATACTCTTTGACAACAGCCATATTGCATACTAAATTTTAAATGTCTTTGTGTCATAATTTTGATCACTATCATATAACTTCAGCATCATTTTGTTAAAAGGTATAAACTTGCCATACCTCTCACTGTTTTTGCAGAAAGGATGGATAGGTGTCCACAACTCAGTTAAGTGTTTAGAAAAGAGCTACTTGGATGTGACAAAACTCATAAATGGGTAACTTGCAGAAAAGTGGTTAGATATTCTGACCTGGAACCAGATGGTCAATAGAAGAGGAAAGTTAAATCAAGAAAAGATTTTGGAACAGATACATATCCCTGGAAATCTCTAGACACTTGATAAATGGCTAAATTCCTACATAAAATGAAGTAATATTGGGATCAGGCTGTTTATTCAGGCATTGGAGGAAAACATGATTTCAGGTACTGAAACCTGAGACATACGTGCTGGATATATGAGGAAAAGGTATACTACCTTTGAAAGACATAAATTTATTTAAGGCTTGTCTTACAATCAAACCTTCTTCTCTACATTTTGCTATGTGACTTTTTTATATTGGCAAGCTACTATTGATTTGAATTTTATCCAAAAGATTCTATTTCAAAAGCCACATTTGGTTCACACAAATACAAAAAGATAACACAATAGGGAAATAAAAGTTTTAAAGATTATGAAAGTGTACACAGGACCACTTAGTCACACTTTAATAAGCTTATACAAATACCCCAAAGAATAATCCTTAATTTGGCTTCTAAGTATCCTTTAATTTAGTTATTATAAATCACTAGCACTTCAGGGAAAAGGAGAGAGAGATGAATATATCCTTTCCAAGATAATATATGGTCAAAAGGAGCATATTTAGCATAGTATACTTTATGCTGTACTCCTAAATATTGCTCCTAAATATTACAGGTGACAAAGTATATGCTAAAATTTGTCTTTATCCTCATGTGTTGGGTTCTAAAATATTTTGTGTATAGGAGAAGTAAAGAAAGTAAACTCAAATTTCTATTGCAGCACTGTTTATAATATCCAGGACATGGAAGCAACCTAGATGTCCATCTGAAGATGAATGGATAAGAAAGCTTTGGTACATATACACAATGGAGTATTACTCAGCAATTAAAAAGAATGCATTTGAACCAGTTCTAATGAGGTGGATGAAACTAGAGCCTATTATACAGAGCGAAGTAAGCCAGAAAGAAAAACACCAGTACAATATACTAACGCATATATATGGAATTTAGAAAGATGCAAATGATAACCCTATATAGGAGACAGCAAAAGAGACACAGATGTATATAACAGTCTTTGGGACTCTGTGGGAGAGGGTGAGGGTGGGATGGTTTGGGAGAATAGCATTGAAACATGTATATTATCATATGTGAAATGAATCGCCAGTTCAGGGTCGATGCATGTTACGGGATGCTCGGGGCTGGTATGCGGGGATGACCCAGAGGGAGGATAAAGGGAGGAGGGAGGTGGGAGGGGGGTTCGGGAGGGGGAACTCCTGTACACCCGGGGCGGATTCATGTCAATGTATGGCAAAACCAACCAATATAATATTGTAAAATAATTAGCCTCCAATAAAAATTAAAAAAAAAAAAGAAGACATCACTTTGCTGATAATGGTCCGTATAGTTAAAGCGATGTTTTTTTTTTTCAGTAGTAATGTACAGATGTGAGTGTTGGACTGTCAAGATGGCCAAGTGCCAAGTAATTGACACTTTTGAACTGTGGTGTTGGAAAAGACTCTTGAGAGTCCTTTGGACAGCAAGGAGATCAAAACCAGTCAATCCTAAAGGAAACAACCCTGAATATTCATTGGAAGGACTGATACTGAAGCTCCAATATTTGGTCACCGGATTCAAAGACTCTGATGCTGGGAGGGATTGGGGGCGGGAGGAAACGGGGACGATAGAGGATGAGATGGCTGGATGGCATCACCGACTCCATGGACATGAGTTTGAGTGAACTCCGGGAGTTGGTGATGGACAGGGAGTCCTGGCGTGCTCCGACTCATGGGGTCGCGGAAAGTCTGTCACGACTGAGCGACTGACTGAACCGATGCAAACAGTCTACTCATTGGATATGATCCTGATGTTGGGTAAGATTTAGGGCAAGAGGAGAAGGGTTCTACTAAGGATGAGATGGTTGGTTAGCAAACTGGCGGATAGTGAAGAATAGGGAAGCCTTGCCTGTTGCAGTCCATGAGGTCGCATAGAGTCAGACCGGACTGAAGGACTGAACAACAACAACAACAAAGATTAGATAATAAAAGACTGTGACTTTTTTCCTGCTCATCCTGTCTTTCTCTATTATTTGTTTCCTCTGTTGAAGCCAATCTTCATGTTGCAATCTGCTAAATAAAGAAGATTCATGTGACGGGATAGTGGGGGAAGCTTTTGGCCAATAGCCATTAAGGAATTGAGCTCCTCCTTCCAATAGGCTTGGATGCACTGAATTGTGCCAAGAATCACTTGAGTGACTGTGGAAGAGGATCCACTCACTCTATCATGGACCCTTGGGATGACTAAAGCCTCATTGAGACCCTGAGAGTAGCTGTGTGAAGCATTTACATCTAGAGGTCTTAGTTTAAGCATTTCCTGGATTTCTGATCTACAGAAACTATGAGGTAATAAATGGTTGTTGTCTAGTAACTAATATTTGGGATAATGTGTTAAACAGAAATACAAAACTAGTGCACAAGAACATATACATAAGAAAAAACACAAATTTTGAGGGAAAAAGACACAATTTTTGAGGGAAAAGCCTAGATGCAGTGAACATAAACTATTAAAGTTCAACAAATTATTTGATTACAGTGTGCAAAAATCATAAATTATATTTTCTTTATAATTTTTAAACACTTAAATAGGAAACTAGAAAGTTCCAGAAATCTGTATACTATGAATTTAAAAAAAGAAAAAGATAATAGAGAGGTGATGAAAGGTAATTATAAAAATTTAAAAATTTTTAAAATTCAAAGTCAGACTTTATGTCTTAAATAAAATATAAACAATTAAAAAATGTCTATCTCCTATCTCTGTAATGATTGCTCTAATGATACATTATAACAAATAAAGTTCTGGGCAGCAAACTGGTGGCATGTAAGCAACACTCAACAGACACATTTCTAATGAGGGACAGGAAATGAATAATCCCATACTTCAATAAAAACATTTGTGTTTGCTTACAAATGTTTGTTCTGTGAATATTTCCAACAAATTGCAAAGACTCCTATTCCTAATAAAGTTGTTTTTAATTTGATCACTAAGATTGCCGGGAGAAATATCAATAACCTCAGATATGCAGATGACACTACCCTTATGGCAGAAAGTGAAGAGGAACTCAAAAGCCTCTTGATGAAAGTGAAAGAGGAGAGTGAAAAGGTTGGCTTGAAGCTCAACATTCAGAAAACAAAGATCATGGCATCTGGTCCCATCACTTCATGGGAAATAGATGGAAAAACAGTGTCAGACTTTATTTTTTTGGGCTCCAAAATCACTACAGATGCTGATTGCAGCCATGAAATTAAAAGACGCTTGCTCCTTGGAAGGAAAGTTATGACCAACCTTGATAGTATATTAAAAAGCAGAGACATTACTTTGCTAACCAAGGTCCGTCTAGTCAAGGCAATGGTTTTTCCCGTGGTCATGTATGGATGTGAGAGTTGGACTGTGAAGAAGGCTGACTGCCGAAGAATCGATGCTTTTGAACTGTGGTGTTGGAGAAGACTCTTGAGAGTCCCTTATACTGCAAGGAGATCCAACCAGTCCATTCTGGAGGAGATCAATCCTGGATGTTCATTGGAGGGACTGATGCTAAGGCTGAAACTGCAATACTTTGGCCACCTCATGCGACGAGTTGACTCACTGGAAAAGACTCTGATGCTGGGAAAGGTTGGGGGCGGGCGGAGAAGGGGACGACGGAGAATGAGATGGCTGGATGGCATCACGGACTCTGTGGACATGAGTTTGAGTGAACTCCGGGAGTTGGTGATGGACAGGGAGGCCTGGCGTGCTGTGATTCATGGGGTCGCGGAGAGTCGGACACGACTGAGCGACTGAACTGAACTGAACTGAACTGAACTTCTATAAGTAAAATTTCCTTTGTGACATGAAATTATGTTAATTTTTGAAGAAACTTTTGTTTTCATTTTGTTAATAGATACTTTAGGAGAAGGGGGGAAATCAAAAGTCTTTCAAAAGCAATCATGCCTCAGTGATTTAAATCAACTCACTGGGCTTATGAGTGTGGCAGATAATAAAAAGTAAAATTGTCCTTTCAAAAGTAAGTTGATTACTACTTAGTACCTGCCTGTGTTCTTCTAAGATTTTATAAATTGCATGTGATTGGAGCTTAGATGAAACTTAGATTGCTGATTGCCTTTAACCATAGGAAATTCTATTCAAACAATGATGAAACAAAAACCAAACCCTTTTATATATGCATTGTGAAAAAAGCATATAAAAAGAAAGTGATCTGATCAGAAGCATTGCACAAAGTAAACAAAAAGAGTCAACAAGTATGTAATATGCCTCATAAGGATAAACGAGTTCTCTAAGTAGACAAGTGTCTATTGACACAAGCTGGATGGATGCTTTGCTTTCACAACTGAGCGAATCCGGCATTCAACTTGAAATCAATAAGATTCACAAGACGTTTCTGTCTGGATTCTACATACTGTTATTACTTCATGGGATTTCCATGCTCTTGGCAGGTTTAGAAGCTTATTTTTTTATCAGTTAATACAGGACTGTGTGTTTTTTTTTAAATGGGGGTTGTGAGCAGAACTCACTGATTTAAAAACTAGCTAATATATAAAACAGAATATAAAAATAGAATGTAAAATTAATCAGGGAAGCTCCAAGTGGTTTCAAATATGGGCCAGCACTTTTCTTTAACAGTCTCCACATGTCTAGAGGGCTTCTCAGGTGACTCAGTGGTTAAAGAATATGCCTGCAATTCAGGAAACTCGGGTTTGATTTTTTTGTGTGTGTGAGAAGTGTGAAAAGAAATACTCTATACTGGTTTGTGACAAAATTCTGATTCTGATTTCATGAAAAATATTGGCTACTTCACTTCACTGGACTTCCCTGTTGGCTCAAATGGTAGGAAATCTGCCTGCAATGCAGGAGACCCAGATTCAAACCCAGGTCTGGAAGATCCCCTGGAGGAAGGTGTGGCAACCCACTCTAGTATTCTTGTCTTAAGAATCCCATGGACAGAGGAGCTTGGTGGACTATTGTCCATAGAGTAGCAAAGAGTTGGACATGACTGAAGCGACTGAGCATGCACACAAGCAGCACATCTGGAGAGCATAATCACTAGTTACAATACTATTGAGTGAACCAGACATTATAGATAAGAAGTTACTTTTATGGAATGTTTTCTTGAAGTTGTGATAGTCTATCAAGGGATTTTTTTAGGTAAAAGGAATATAACTGATTGAAATTGTTGTCAGAATATCCTTTCCTCTGAACAGTGAGGTAAAACAGCTCCACATATACTAAATCCTCCTCTTTAAACCTTTCTATTAAGTCACTAAACATTTTCAAAACATGTCCCAGCTCCCAAGTTTCATATTCTTTTACATTTTGGACTCCAAACTGGCCTTTCAGCACTTTAACCTCAGACCTTAAAATAGTTAGCTTTATATAACATGAAAGAAAACAATTTAGGCATATTTCATGAAGTCCCCAGTTTCCAGCTGTGGAAAGGAGTGTACTGTTTTTAACTTCTGAGAACAGTGATTCTGGAAACAAGTGTCTCCATCCTATTTCGACTATTTAAACACATCACTTATTCTAGGTGCGGAATCTACCTAGCAGAGTGACTGGGGTGAACACACATTTCTGTCTTTGTCAGCTACTGTTGTTTAGTTACTAAATTGTATTAAACTCTTTTGCAAACCCATGGATTGTAACCCACCAGGTTCCTCTGTTGATGTGATTACCAAGGCTAGAATACTGAAATGGGCTGCCATTTCCTTCTCCAGGGTATCCTTCTAACCCAGGGATCAAACCTATATTGCCTTCACTGGCAGGTGGATTCTTTATCACTGAACCACCAGGGAAGGCCTGTCATCTACTATTAACCTCATGTCATGGTATACTATATCCTCACCTTCCATGTGTCCACAAAGATTAATGGTCTAACTCAGTTTGCCAGGAGTGTTGGATATATTCTATACTTTCCTTCATTCCAATGCATCCTTTGGGAGGAAAAAAATCATCACAAGAACAACAGCTAAATAGAAAATTAAGTACTTCCTTTTAGCACCCATCATGCCCTCATAATTGCACCACACTTTCCCAAATTAAGATCAAAATATAATGAAGATTCAATAAAGTCAAACAAGTTACCTTAAGTCACAAAATCAGTTAGTCGGATCACTGGAATTTGACTTCAGATCCATCTGATTCCAAAATGCCTAATTCACTGTGAACTAGCACCAAATGTACATAATGTTGCTCTCCCATGCCCTGGATGGATCTCAAGGTTAATTGGGTACAATTTCATTTTGTTCATAGGGTGGAGATACATAATTACATAAATGCTCATATATATTATAAATGAGTTAATTGAGAATAAACATGACTGACCTTTGGCTTCCTATTCCCTATTTACTTAAGATTTGCCTGTCACCAGTCTATTTAGCTTAACAATGAAGATCAAGTTCTTAACTGAACTGGAAGTACCGAAAGCCTTCAGTTCAGTTCAGTTCAGTTCAGTTCAGTTAAGTTGTTCAGTCATGTCTGACTCTTTGTGACCCCATGAATCACAGCACGCCAGGCCTCCCTGTCCATCACCAACTCCCGGAGTTCACTCAGACTCATGTCGGTGATGCCATCCAGCCATTTCATTCTCTGTCATCCCCTTCTCCTCCCGCCCTCAATCCTTCCCAGCATCAGGTCTTTTCTAGTGAGTCAACTCTTCACAAGAGGTGGCCAAAGTATTGGAGTTTCAGCTTTAGCATCAGTCCTTCCAATGAACATCCAGGATTGATCTCCTTTAGAATGGACTGGTTGGATCTCCTTGCAGTCCAAGGGACCCTCAAGAGTCTTCTCCAGCACCACAGTTCAAAAGCATCAATTCTTCGGCGATCAGCTTTCTTCACAGCCCAGCTCTCACATCCATCCATGACCACTGGAAAAACCACAACCTTGACTAGACGGACCTTTGTTGGCAAAGTAATGTCTCTGCTTTTTAATATACTATCAAGGTTGGTCATAACTTTCCTTCCAAGGAGTAAGAGTCTTTTAATTTTATGGCTGCTAATCAGCATCTGCAGTGATTTTGGAGCCCCCCAAAATAAAATCTGACACTGTTTTCACTGTTTCCCCATCTATTTCTCAGAATAGGAAAAACAAGAGATCTCTTCAAGAAAATTGAGATACCAAGTGAACATTTCATGCAAAGATGGGCTCGATAAAGGACAGAAATGGTATGGACCTAACAGAAGCAGAAGATATTAAGAAGAGGTGGCAAGAATACACAGAAGAACTGTACAAAAAAGATCTTCATGACCAAGATAATCATGATGGCGTGATCACTCACCTAGAGCCAGACATCCTGGAATTTGAAGTCAAGTGGGCGTTAGAAAGCATCACTGCAAACAAAGCTAGTGGAAGTGATGGAATTCCTGTGGAGCTAATTCAAATCCTGAAAGATGATGCTGTGAAAGTGCTGCACTCAATATGACAGCAAATTTGGAAAACTCAGCAGTGGCCACAGGACTGGAAAAGGTCAGTTTTCATTCCAATCCCAAAGAAAGGCAATGTCAAAGAATGCTCAAACTACCGAACAATTGCACTCATCTCACACGCTAGTAAAGTCATGCTCAAAATTCTCCAAGCCAGGCTTCAGAAATATGTGAACTGTGAACTTCCAGATGTTCAAGCAGGTTTTAGAAAAGGCAGAGGCACAAGAGATCAAATTGCCAACATCCGCTGGATCATGGAGAAAGCAAGAGAGTTCCAGGAAAACATCTATTTCTGCTTCATTGACTATGCCAAAGCCTTTGATTGTGTGGATCACAATAAAATGTGGAACATTCTGAAAGAGATGGGAATCCCAGACCACCTGACCTGCCTCTTGAGAAACCTGTATGCAGGTCAGGAAGCTATAGTTAGAACTGGACGTGGAACAACTATCTGGTTCCAAATAGGAAAAGGAGTGTGTCAAGGCTGTATATTGTCAGCCTGCTTATTTAACTTATATGCAGAGTACATCATGAGGAACACTGGGCTGGAAGAAGCACAAGCTGGAATCAATATTGCTGAGAGAAATATCAATAACCTCAGATATGCAGATGACACTACCCTTATGGCAGAAAGTGAAGAGGAACTCAAAAGCCTCTTGATGAAAGTGAAAGAGGAGAGTGAAAAGGTTGGCTTGAAGCTCAACATTCAGAAAACAAAGATCATGGCATCTGGTCCCATCACCGAAAGCCTTACCTTACTTTCTTATTTCTCTAACTAACCAAATTTATATACTGAGAATAATCTCAGTTTGTGGGCACATGTGAAGTTTAAATGACTCTATTTATTTATTTATTTAACCCAAAGGGCTGCTGTTATCACTTTAATTGTTATTTCCACAGAATATAAGATTTATTTTAAGACAGACTAATATAATCTTTTTATTGTCCATTTCATGTTAATACTAGGAGTATAATTTATAGAACCACTGCCAGAATTCCAGCAGAGATAATAGATATCTGAAATTCTCTGTTCAAATCCATTTCTTGGTAGTAATAATAGGATATATGCATAATACTTACATATTATACATTTAAAGTAGTGGAGTTGTACACATCTTGCAAGAAAGCAATTCTGATGCTGCTCTTATTGAAAACAATATTCTGTATTACAATCTGTTCATTCAACACTGGGGATGATGTAGATATACAAACCATTGGAGAGCTATATGAGTCTTAAAGTTTCCATGAGTTTCATAAGCATTCTAAAGAGTCTGTTTACTCTTAGTAGCAGCTTCAAATCAGATTAAATCGTTTCTCCTTTGGGACATTCTGCCTTAATATTTATTTTCTACATTCTTTGTTTTGATATTATATTTCATTTAATGTAATCTTTTACCCTGGTATAGGATTTCTTAAGCATAGCACTGTTCACCTTTCAGTTCAGTTCAGTTCAGTCGCTCAGTCGTGTCCGACTCTCCGCGACCCCATGAATCACAGCACGCCAGGCCTCCCTGTCCATCACCAACTCCCGGAGTACACTCAAACTCATGTCCACAGAGTCGGTGATGCCATCCAGCCATCTCATTCTCCGTTGTCCCCTTCTCCTCCCGCCCCCAACCTTTCCTAGCATCAGAGTCTTTTCCAGTGAGTCAACTCGTCGCATGAGGTGGCCAAAGTATTGCAGTTTCAGCTTTAGCATCAGTCCTTCCAATGAACATCCAGGATTGATCTCCTTTAGAATGGACTGGTTGGATCTCCTTGCAGTATAAGGGACTCTCAAGAGTCTTCTCCAACACCACAGTTCAAAAGCATCGATTCTTCGGCGATCAGCTTTCTTCACAGTCCAACTCTCACATCCATACATGACCACGGGAAAAACCATTGCCTTGACTAGACGGACTTTGGTTGGCAAAGTAATGTCTCTGCTTTTTAATATACTATCAAGGTTGGTCATAACTTTCCTTCCAAGGAGCAAGCGTCTTTTAATTTCATGGCTGCAATCAGTATCTGCAGTGATTTTGGAGCCCAAAAAAATAAAGTCTGACACTGTTTCCACTGTTTTTCCATCTATTTCCCATGAAGTGATGGGACCAGATGCCATGATCTTTGTTTTCTGAATGTTGAGCTTCAAGCCAACCTTTTCACTCTCCTCTTTCACTTTCATCAAGAGGCTTTTGAGTTCCTCTTCACTTTCTGCCATAAGGGTAGTGTCATCTGCATATCTGAGGTTATTGATATTTCTCCCGGCAATCTTGATTCCAGCTTGTGCTGCTTCCAGCCCAGCATTCCTCATGATGTACTCTTTGGGGTCAGATAATTCACTATAGTGTGGGATGTCCTATACATTGTAGCATGTTCAACAGCATCCCTGATCTCTCTCTACCCACTGGATGACTCCTCTTGCCCTATGACAACCAAAACTATCTCCGGACATTGCTAGTCCCCTTTGGGCAAAATACCATTGGTCGAAAACAACTGATCTAATAGTCGTTCATATACAAATTTATCTCATATGCAAACAAGATTATAATCTTAGATCCCAATGTGTATACACACACGCCCACACACCACCCAATGTGTATACACACACCCGTGTGGGTGTGTGTGGGTGTGTGTATATATATTCCTCTCCCTGAGTAGAGTCAGGGGTCCCCAAGATTACTCTTAGGTTTAATGATTCACTAGAAGTACTCACAGAACTCAGCATATAGACATTCACAGCTATGATTTATTACAGTAGAAGGATACAAAACAAAATCAGTAAAGAAGAAAAGTCACATAAGACAAAGTCCAGAGGAAACTAGGTGCCAGCTTCCAGAAGCCCTTTCCCATAAGAATCACAAAGATACAAGCAATTCCTCCAGCAATGAGATGTGACAACAGGTATAAAGTGTTGTGCATCAGAGAAGCTCCTTAGAAACTTAATGCCTAGCATGTGTGAAAATCCCAGACTCTGAGAAAGGAAGCAGGTACTTAGCCAATTCATGGTTTTTGTACTAATAATTTATGCAGCAGGAGCCATACACAGTAATGATAGAAAACCTCTGGAAATCCATGTTTCCAAATGTCAGCCAGAGGTCAACCTTAAAAGGAGATATTTCCAAGAAGAGTTGTTTCAGACCTACAAGGCTAACACTTTCTGGATACTTGCCTATACAAGGTTTTGTGAAGGGTCAATCACATTTTAGGCACCTAAAGAATTATAGAATGAATAAGTGAGTGAAGTAAGCAATCAATCTTGTTTTCCATAAGAATTGATTAAATGGTCCTATTTAGATTATTGTTCCTAGGGGTTCTTAGCCCTAAGTAGACTGAAATGTTTCTTGCAATGAAGCATATCACAAGTTTTCAAATTAAAAGATTTTAGTTAATTATGTCAGACTTGAGATGCTTTTCCAGAAAATCTTCAAACAATTCAATATGGCACAGAGCCCACTGACAGTCAAAAGGAAATGGCATACGGTAATATTCTGGTCATACAATTTCCAAATGCAACCACTAAGAGAATGAGGAATTTACGTTGGCTCTAAGACTACAGGATCAACTGTTTTCTACTAAGAAACCTATGCCATTTTAAAAAACAAAATTCCTCAATGGTTAAACTCTTTTGGAAATAATTGAATTGTCTACTGTTCTTCAGTTTAGATAAACCATTCTAGATTAATAGGGCAATTTAAGAAGTTATCTTTATCTAATTAAGAAAATAGAATGCACTGTTCATGATAATGAATGGCAAATGCTTCCTATCGTCATATAACTCTTGTCCAAAGGGTAGCTTTTATTTTTGGATTATTGTCTGCTCATCACCCTGCTCCACTGTGAATGCAGTATTTAGTAAGAATAAGGGTCTTTTGCTGCTGTTGTTTTCCCTCAGTGTCTTCCCAATACCTTGCAAAGTATGTGGCAAATAGTGTTCAACAGATACTTGAGGAAAGAAAATTTAAAAATAAAAATACATAAGGATCATGATCAAAAGTCCATGTGTTCCTAGGGTGTTTTTGCTATTTAGCTTCAAGGCAAACAGCATTTAAAAAAAAATAAAATAAAAAACAATGGCAAAAATCAAAATGTGTAGTAAAGACAAAACAGAATAATTTGTTTCCTTGATTATAAGGTGTGCTATAAATGAGTTTCAGGTGGACCTTGATAACATTCAGAAGATGCTAAATAGGACTTGGTAAGGCCTTGAAACATTCTACAACACACATCTGGCATAAACAGGCACAAACATTTTTCACCATGTGCTGTAAAAATACTATAATTTTCTGTGTTTGAAAGTTTTGAGAACAGAGTTGAAAAACATTAATTACATGGAGTATTTTGCTTATATCTGGAAGAGTACCTGGACTGAGATCATGGAGTTAACATAATATACTTGACAGTGATCCATGAAGTAAGGACTAGTTAGTTGTGCCAATAAAAACCAACCTTCTAATTACCAAAACTTTTCTTCCATATGCAAATGTGCTTCAGTAACATTGTTTTATACAAGCCATTTAAAACAAAAGTATTACTTTGTGGCAATATAAACATATGAAACTGGAGCCTATTATACAGAGTGAAGTAAGCCAGAAAGAAAAACACCAATACAGTATACTAACGCTGCTGCTGCTGCTGCTGCTAAGTCACTTCAGTCGTGTCCGACTCTGTGTGACCCCATAGACGGAAGCCCACCAGGCTCCCCCATCCCTGGGATTCTCCAGGCAAGAACACTGGAGTGGGTTGCCATTTCCTTCTCCAATGTGTGAAAGTGAAAACTGAAAGTGAAGTCGCTCAGTCGTGTCCGACCCTTAGCGACCCCATGGACTGCAGCCTACCAGGCTCCTCCATCCATGGGATTTTCTAGGCAACAGTACTGGAGTGGCTTGCCATTGCCTTCTCCGATACTAACGCATATATATGGAATTTAGAAAGATGCAAATGATAACCCTGTATACGAAACAGCAAAAGAGACACAGATGTATATAACAGTCTTTGGGACTCTGTGGGAGAGGGTGAGGGTGGGATGATTTGGGAGAATGGGATTGAAACACGTATGTTGTCATATGTGAAACGAATCACTAGTTCAGGGTCGATGCATGTTATAGGATGTTCGGGGCTGGCGTGCAGGGATGACCCAGAGGGAGGATAAAGGGAGGAGGGAGGTGGGACGGGGGTTCAGGAGGGGGAACTTTTGTAAACCCGGGGCGAATTCATGTCAATGTATGGCAAAACCAACCAATATAATATTGTAAAATAATTTGCCTCCAATAAAAAATAAATTAATTACTTAAAAAAATTTAAAAAAAGAAATAATAATAATGAAAATTTTTAGAAACTGTTACTTTCAGAACTAAAAAGTAATACATTATGAAGTAGTTGGTTTTAAATAAACTTTTTGATAGATCCTGAATGATGATAAGCATTCAGCCCATTAGCACTGAGGAACATATTAGAAGAATCCAAAATTCTAGCTAATCTTTGGCCTGATTACAAGTAGATAATTTATATTTGAAATATTTTAATATTACAGCATCTCAGTTCCTTTTATAAAATCTAGAGGTCCATTTACTCACTTTTATGGTGCACTTTACTGGAAGCTCTTCAAATTAACTTCATACATTCTTCTGAGATATAAACAGAAATCAGCCAGTTACATCCTTCCAAGTACTTTTGCTTATTATTCAATTTTATTGTACCTTTAAGCAAAGGTCACAAAGGTCAATGTAATAAAAAAGTCAAATGTTTGGTAACAGAGTTTGAAGTTAAAATATAGGCATTCACTTGGGTTTTTGTTTTTCTTGAGTAAATGACTACTACTCAGCTTGCACTGTACGGTTGAGAACATGACTCTGGGATAATAGATCTGGATTTATCACTATCATTATATAAGATTAATGACTTTGAACATCTTTTTAAAATTTCACTGATCTCAGTTTCCTCATATGTTAGAGAGAGCTTGTGTGTGTGTGTTGGGAAGCCAGGAGTTTAGCTGCTTTCAGTAACGAATATTAACATTATTACCTCAGTGTCAAGGATTCTATTACCCAGATAGATGACCTCCACACATTCCTTTCTACCTTCCTTCCTTCCTTTTTTTGATCTTCTTTATTTGAGACTAATTTAAAATAGAGTTGGAAAAATTAAGGTTACTGTTCTCCCCAGTCAATTTAATCATATTTCTTTTCACAATTATTCATTTTCACTTTTTAAAAAATTATTTTATTCAAAATGAGTTTTGAGTAAACTGGGAGACACTGCTGCTGCTGCTAAGTCACTTCAGTCGTGTCCAACTATGTGTGACCCCATAGAAGGAAGCCCACCAGGCTCCCCCATCCCTGGGATTCTCCAGGCAAGAACACTGGAGTGGATTGCCATTTCCTTCTCCAATGTGTGAAAGTGAAATCGCTAAGTCGTGTCCAACCCTCAGCGACCCCATGGACTGCAGCCTACCAGGCTCCTCCATCCATGGGATTTTCCAGGCAATAGTACTGGAGAGGCTTGCCATTGCCTTCTCCGGGGAGACACTGCTAAATGTGGTAAATTTTGAGAGATGAGTCAATTAGTGAATTTGAGAGAGAGAGTTTATATTGTTAATGTGAAATTATTAACTCATCCACAGGATTAAAAAAAAAAAGTGAAAGGTAGGGTAAATAAATAATCACCATAGCTATAGTTTTTTCTTCTTTAAACATTTTAGTAAAACAACAAAAGGAAACAGTCTCCTCAATTAATACATGCCAGTTAGGGCAAAGATTTAGTAGTAAGAGTGCTAACAGTCAATTTCTACTGTGATGAACCAAATAAAAATTTACTTCACTGTGCCATCTAATCCACCTTCAAATTTTTTATTTTTTTATATTATAATTTAAATTTCTTTGAAAACACTTTTATCAGACAATCAAATAACATTTTGTATGCATTATTTTACTTCTTACAATATTTTATGGTATGATTACTCACCTAGAGTCAGACTCACCTATGGTGATTCACCTATGGTGATAAAACTCAACTTTGGTGTTATTAATGGTGGGGTCACTCAACTAGAGCCACACATCCTAGAGTGTGAAGACAAGTTGGCCTTGGGAAGCAGCACTATGAACAAAACTAGTGGAGGTAATGGGATTTCAGCTGATCTATTTCAAATCTTAAAAGAGGATGCTGTTAAAGTGCTGCATTCAATATACCAGCAAATTTGGAAAAATCAGCAGTTGCCACAGAACTGAAAAAGATGTTTTCATTCCAATTCCAAAGCAGGGCAATGTCAAAAAATATTCAACTACTGCACAATTGCATGCGTTTCACAAGCTAGCAAAGTAATGTGCTAAATTCATCAAGTTAGGCTTCAATAGTACATGAACTGAGAACTTCCAAATGTACAAACTGGGTTTAGAAAAGGCAGAGGAACCAGAAATCAAATTGCTAACATACATAGGGTCACAGAAAAAGCAAGAGAGTTCCAGAGAAACATCTACTAAACATCTACTTCTACATCTACTAAAGCCTTTGACTGTATGAATCACAACAAGCTGTGGAAAACTTTTAAAGAGATGGGAATATCAGACCACCTTATCTGCCTCCTACAAAACCCATATGCAGGTCAAGAAGCAACAGTCAGAAATGGACATGGAACAATGAACCAGTTTCAAATTGAGAAAGGAGTGTGTCAAGGCTGTATATTGTCACCCTGCTTATTTAACTCATATGAACAGTACATCAAGTGAAGTGCCTGGCTAGATGAAGACAAGTTGGAATCAAAATTACTCAAAGGAAATCAATAACCTCAGATATGCAGATGACACCATGCTAATGGCAGAAAGCCAAGAGGAATTAAAGATCCTCTTGATGAAGGTGAAAGAGCAGAGTGGAAAAGCTGGCTTAAAACTCAACATTCAAAAAACAAGGATCATGTCATCTGGTTCCATCACTTCAAGGCAAATAGACAGGGAAACAATGAAAACAGGGACATATATTATTTTCAAAGGCTCCAAAATCTGCAAATGGTGACTAAAGCCATAAAATTAAAAGATGCCTGCTCCTTGGATGAAAAGCTATGGCAAACCTAGATAGTGTATTAAAAAGCAGAGAGATTACTTTGTTGACCAAGGTCCATCTAGTCAAAGCTTTGGTTTTTCCGATAATCATGTATGGATGTGAGAGCTGGACAATAAAAAAGGCTGAGGGCCAAACAATTGATGCATTTGAACCATGGTTTTGGAGAAGACTCTAGAGAGTCCCTTGGACACCAAGGAGATCAAGCCAGTCTATTTTAAAGGAAGGCAACCCTGAATATTCATTGAAAGGACTGATGTTGAAGCTGAAGCTCTAATACTTTGGCTATCTGATGTGATGAGCAGACTCATTGAAAAAGACCCTGTTGCTGGGAAAGATTGAAGTCAGGAGGAGAAGGAGATGACAGAGGATGAGATGGTTGGATGGAATAACCAACTCAATGGACATGAGCTTGATCAAACTCTGGGAAAGGGTGAAGGACAGGGAAACTTGGCATTCTGCAGTCCATGGAGTTGCAAATAGTCAGACATGACTAAGAGACTGAACAACTATGTTCTTTTAAATAAATGATACACATTTTTCTACACTTGATGTAAACTGCATATTTTTGTACTCAGAATAAGGTGTAAATAGACAATGCATTTTTTCGGTAAAAATCTTCAGAGATATTTGTTTCACAGATAAAAATGTATATGTAAATTTTGTCAGTTTACAGAACAAAAGACTTTTTAAGAATTGTCAGCTGCAAATTCATTGATACCTAAAATTCAAAATGTTCTTCCTAACTCTGACATTATCACCAGCAATAAAAATTTAGTAATTTCTCGATTTTATTGATTGCAGTTACATCTAGCTCATATTTGTTAAGTAATACCAGTTATACACATGATGACAATAGTGGAAAAAATATGTCTCTATAATAAACAAATATGAGTTTAAAGAACATTGAAGAGAAAGGCCAAGAGAGTTAGTAAGGTTTAGTGGACACACATTCTCTATACACTAAGTACTTTTGAAAGTCATGAATATTAATAGTATTAAAATACATTAAATGTATATTAGATATATGGTTTTCAGTTTCATTCAGAATTAGTAGCAAGTATTACAGGTATAAGCACTAAATATAGTAGATCATTAATTCTTTACAACTTTGCCAGATGAGAATTATTATTTCCACCATGCTGAAGAATTAAAACAGGCTAAAGGTTTTTAAAATTTGCCTGATCTATTCAACTACTTGGTAGGAGGGTCAGGATTCATAATTAGGTTTGTGTTATTCTAAGTCCATGACTTTTCCGGCATATCTTGCTGTTGTTCAAACAGGTGTGGTTTTGAAATTGCTTATAAAATATGCAGAAACAGATGGCACCTGCTAAACATATAACTGACAATAATATCCTGATATTTTCAAATACTCAAGAGTATCCAGAACAAAGAGCCTGGAAATTTGTAACATAATATATCATATTTAGTATGAAACTTAAAATAACTCTAGTCCAACATTCTATGTCATAGAAAACTTGGGCAAAATGTGTTAAATGATTTAGCCCAATTACTATCCATAAATTTTCAAAGTCTAAACTGGACGCATAAATTGTTTTCTAGGGTTTTCCATATTATCTCATGAAGGTAGTTTTAGTCACAATATTTACATTTTTTTCCAATCTAAAAGTTGAAAGAGGCTAATTCTCAATTTAAAAAAGAAAAAAAATATTCAAAACAATTCAATACCATTATCTCCCCTCATTTTAAGAAAAGCTTTTAAAAAGTGGTAACATTCAGTTATATATAAAACGTTTTGCTTAAAAGTCTATCCCAATATTTTAAAAAGGATATCATGTTTATAGTTAGTACTATTTTTAAAAACTCTAGTATCAGTGATTCTCAGGAGCCTTATTCAAAATCTATAATTAATAAAATGACTAGAAAAAGCTTGTTTTATATTAAAACTATTATTCAAAATATTTTATCCAGTTCAGTTCAGTTTAGTTCAGTTGCTCAGTCGTGTCCAACTCTTTCGACCCCATGAATCGCAGCATGCCAGGCCTCCCTGTCCATCACCAACTCCCAGAGTTCACTCAAACTCATGTCTATCAAGTCGATGATGCCATCCAGCCATCTCATCCTCTGTCGTCCCCTTCTCCTCCTGCCCCCAATCTCTCCCAGCATCAGGGTCTTTTCCAATGAGTCAACTCTTTTCATGAAGTGGCCAAAGTATTGGAGTTTCAGCTTCAGCATCAGTCCTTCCAATGAACACCCAGGATTGATCTCCTTTAGGATGGACCGGTTGGATCTCCTTGCAGTCCAAGGGACTCTCAAGAGTCTTCTCCAACACCACAGTTCAAAAGCATCAATTCTTAAGCACTCAGCTTTCTTCACAGTCCAACTCTCACATCCATACATGACCACTGGAAAAACCATAGCCTTGACTAGATGGACCAGAGAAGTGAAAAGCAAAGGAGAAAAGGAAAGATACAAGCATCTGAATGCAGAGTTCCAAAGAATACCAAAGAGAGATAAAAAAGCCTTCCTCAATGATCAATGCAAAGAAATAGAGGAAAACAACGGAATTAGAGATCTCTTCAAGAAAATTTTATCCAGAATAATGGAAATTAAAGAACTTTTCTATTACTTCTAACTTGCTTTGCAAGCTACATCTGTATCCCCAGGAGTATGTATAAGCACAAGCAATCATTGCAGAAGCTGAATATAGCTAAGGCCATTTTAAATACTTCGAAGAATAAAACAGTCTTTTTTATGTGTCATGCAAATTAGTTTTGTGTTTCTTTATGGGGTATACAAATCCCTAAATGAATACATTGAACTGGCCAATTCTACTAAATTTTTTGGTGTTTTCTATACTTCTAAAAATTAATGCCAATGTATCTTTAGGATTTGTAAACAATGAAATGTCATGTACCTAACTGACAGGAAAGTGTGGTCCTGCTGACTTATCAGCAGTCAGGAGGATTTGCATTCATTCAGATTTTCCTGGCTATTATCCCTTGTAATCAATGGTGTACGCAGTTGAAATACATAAAGGAGGGTGCAGTCTGAACATGAGGAACAGAGTGAAACTCAGTGATTTGTATCAAAATATTCCCACCATTTGTGTTCAAATGAGTTAGCAACAGAGATACCTGAAGAGAGAAAAAAAGAAGTATCTTTAAAAATCCATCATATAAATGCACTTATAATTCCTTGTTTTTAATTCAGCAGTCATATGCTGAAAATATTAACAGTAGAGATACTGATACATAAGGGGTTGGTCACTCACATATAAATATTGTATCCATGTCTATTAAATACACAGATTACACATTACACAGATATATCTAACACCAGAGGATGTTTGTTTGTGTAAATTAAAAAAAAAAAAACGGAGGCATGGATTCAAATATTACTTGAGTTACATTATTATTCCAGCTATTTATTTGATTTTAGCAAGTCATTTAATCTCTGTGCCTTCAGATTACTTTTATAACCACGATTTAAGAACAGTACTTGTCTTTCTTTCCTACTGAGCTATTTTAAGGATTAAATGTTGTAAAGGATGTAAAAGCTCTCTGAAAAGCAAGAAACAATAAACTAATACTCTCCAGACTCAGAAGATAAAATGCTCTTTCTCTCCTGAGCAGAGAAAGGTGACCTCAGCACTACAGAGTATTGGCTCACTTCCCTAAATTGTTGTACTTGAACTTTATTATGTGGATCTTCACAGACAATCAAAGTGGCATATAGAGTAATTTATAGTGGTTTTTCAAGACTGGTCATCAAACTTCATTAAGATAGACTGTTTAAATTAAATTCTTTAGGTTAAAATTACCATAAATTGCTAGTTCTTTATAAACTTTTAAAAATCTGGTTTAAGAGTGATATTCTAGTGAACTGAGATAGTACAGTCAACAAACAATGAACCAAAGATGCATTATTTTAATTCTTAGTAAATATTGTTTGGCAAATAATGGATGTGCTTTATTCTCATGGCTTACAATTTAAATATATACAATATCATATCAAACTAAATATAATCTGAGCCAAGGATGCTGAAAATTAAATCAGTCTTAAGTGCTAGTTAATGATTTAATCAAAATTAAATTATTATTAAATATTGATAGGCTAAAATAATATTCCCCTTTAATATGATAAACATCAAATTATTAAAATTTAGAATAGCTGTATTTTAATTTTTGCTTGAAAATACAAAGATAGATACACACTAGAAAAAATCTAAATAAGAAATCTTGACATTTATATATAGTACATCATTTAATTATTATCAATTTATCAAAATTTAAACAGTTGTATTTAGCAGATTTGATTAATTTAGATTTCAATTCAAAGATAGTAATCCATATGGATATTTTAGTCCTTTTCAAAATTCTTTAAAGAAACAAAAAGTTTGATGAAATTAACCAATTATGGTGTGCTGTTTTGTGTGTGTATGTGTGTGTGTTAGATGCTCAGTCATGTCTGACTCTTTGTGACCCCATGGACTGTAGCTTGCCAGGGTCCTCTGTCCATAGAATTCTCTAGACAAGAATATTGGAATAGGTTGATATTTCCTTTCTCCAGGGAATCTTCCTGACCCAGGGATCGAACCTAGGTCTACCACATTGCAGGCAGATCCTTTACCATCTGAGCCACCAGGGAAGTCAATAATTGGATGATTATAAATATGCCAGGAAAAAAAATCGCTGTCAGTTCATATATGTATATTCTTTCCAAATTAAAGCTATTCTTCAATATTTTAAGTAGATTAAGGTAAAATTATTTGTCATGTTCATGCTTCTAGTTTCCCTTTATGTAGAAAGTAAGGACTGATGCTAAAGCTGAAACTCCAATACGTTGGCCACCTCATGTGACGAGCTGACTCACTGGAAAAGAGTCTGATGCTGGGAAGGATTGAGGGCAGGAGAAGAAGGGGACAACAGAGAATGAGATGGCTGGATGGCATCACTGACTTGATGGACATGAGTTTGAGTAAACTCCAGGATTTGGTGATGGACAGGGAGGCCTGGCGTGCTGTGATTCATGGGGTCGCAAAGAGTCGGACACGACTGAGTGACTGAACTGAACTGAACTTAATGTCATTGCTGATTGAATTTTCTCATGAGGTACCAAGTACAGAAAATGATTAGTAGAATTTTTTGATAAGAACACAATATTATATACATTTGTCTAAAGAGTGAAATAAATCAAGTTATTCAAACAAAAATATGTATAAATTTACTTCAGTTAATAATTTAACTTTTAAAATGCTTAGGCTCCATCTAGCTTCAGTTATATCCATTAATTAGTCATGCTGTTGTTGCTGTTTTTTGTGTGTCTGACTCTTTTGCAACATCATGGACTGTAGCCTGCCAGGCTTTTGTGTCCATGAAATTTCCCAGGCAAGAATACTGGAGTGGTTTGCCATTCCCTTCTCCAAGGGATCTTTCCAACCCAGGAACTGAACTCAAGTCTCCTGAATTAGCAGGTGGATTCTTTACCACTAAGCCATCAGGGAAGACCCTTAGTTACTCATACCTCAGTGCAAAGTATAACAATTGGTGGATAAAATTACTTAAACCTTAGACATGTTTTAGAAAACAAAATATGGATTTAGAAAAAAAAAAAAACAGAAGAGGAAGATCCGTGGTCTTAAGATACAAATATAGTAAGATATTAGAGGCCTGACACCATATTAAACACATACATGATTTATGATCCAGTACAAACATAGTCCTGTATATAAAGATCCAGCTGTGTATTTTTTTTTTTATTTTAAGTCAGTTAAGTTAGCAATATAACCTACTGCACAAGATTAGGAAGAATGAAGTAAATATTTCTATTGGTTTATCAGGATAATGCAGGGTTTTCTTGAGTTATTGGATTCTATTCACAGTAACAAATGCATATAAAGTGTTTACTTAGTATAGAAAATAGTGGATGCTGAATTAAGGTTACTTTCTCTCTCCTGTTTTGTAAACTCCATGAGTGCAAGAACAAAAGCTGCCTTGTTACTTATAAGGACCGATCCTTTACATCCTTACATAGTGTTGAGTACATAATAGGAGATGAGCAACAGCCATTTTCAAATATGTAGATACAGAGAAAGGTCTTGATTGCAGAACTGGTTTTTGTGTTTGTCTGGCTCTGTGATCCAATATTCCTTTAGTGCCCTAAGCTGAGAACAAGCTATGGGCATTAAAAAAAAGAGAGAGAGAGAAAGAAAGAAAAACTACAGCATAAAGGGATACATGAACTCACACAGATCTTGGGCGTGGGGGAGACAGACACAATTTAAAGGACCTGGTGGAAGAGAAAAGATTATACAGAAATCCAATGCAACACACTTGACAAAACAATGATTTGCAGAAAAAAACACTCACATTTGCATGAGTGAATTTTTTTTGGATTTTGTCTTTATAAATCCCAGCTTTCCCTTTGATGGGTCAAAAGATTTCACAGTCAGTTTTCCTATGCATATTTAAGAAAATATTCAGCATTTTAACTAATTGTCTGCGTTGCAAAATTTAAGTTATCAAAAAATAAAATCTATGAACAAGAGGGAGGGGATTTCAATGTGTTAAGTATTTGGACTTTCTTTTATTTTGTGTAGAGACAGAGAATGCTTTGGCAAGTATTGGCTTTATCAAGCAACTCTCTTTTCTTTTTCTTTTACTGATAACTGATGAATAAACATGGTGTGTGTAAAAGGAGAGATGGTTGAACATATTAAGAAGGGAAGATCTAAGGCAGGAGAAGGAAAAGAAAGCTTGCTAACAGTTGGAATGCTTTTCTAATTGGAGTTGCAGAACCGAGAAGTAAGGAGGTAAGAATTCTTTCAAGAAAATTGGAGATATGAAGGATATATTTCATGCAAAGATGGTCACAACAAAGGGCAGAAATGGCAAGGACATAACAGAAGAAGAGATTCAGAACAGCTGGCAAGAATACAAAGAAGAACTGTACAAAGAAGGTCTTAATAATCCAGATAACCATCAATAACTTAATGACACCATCAGTAATGATGGTGTGGTCACTCACCTGAGCAAGACATCCTAGAGTGTGAAGTGAAGTAGGCCTTAGGAAGCAAATCCTAAAAGATGATGCTGTGAAAATGCTGCACTCAATATGTCAGCAAATTTGAAAAATTCAACAGTGACCACAGGATTGAAAAAGGTCAGTTTTCATTCCAACACCAAAGAAAGGCAATACCAAACATGTTCAAATTACCACACAATTGCACTTATTTCACACGCTAGTATGGTAATGCTCAAAATCCTTCAAGCTAGGCTTCAGAACGGGAACTGAGAACTTTCAGATGTACAAGTTGCATTTAGAAGACAGAAATGAGAGATCAAATTGCTAACATCTGTTGGATAATAGAAAAAGCAGGGGAATTGCAAAAAAAAACACACACTTCTGCTTCACTGAATACACTAAAGCCTTTGACTATGTGGATCACAACAAACTGGAAAATTGTTAAAGAGATGGGAATATCAAGTCAACATTAACAGTCTCCTGAGAAACCTGTTGATCTGAGAAACCCATATGCAAGTCAAGAAGCAACAGTTAGAACCAGACAAGGAACAATGCACTGATTCAAAACTGGGAAAGGAGTACATCTAACCTGTATATTGTCACACTGCCTATTTAACTTATATGCAGAGTACAACATGTGAAATGTTGGACTTGATGAATCACAAATTGAAATCAAGATAGTTTGGAGAATTATCAACAACCTCAGATATGCAGATGACATCTCTTTAATGGCAGAAAGTGAAGGGGAACTAAAGAGCCTCTTGATGAATGTGTAAGAGGAGAGTGAAAAATCTGGCTTAAAACTCAACATTCAAAAAGCTAAGATCACAGAATCTGGTCTCATAACTTCACGGCAAATAAATGGGGAATAGTCTCTTGGACTGCCAGGAGATCCAACCAGTCCATTCTAAAGGAGATCAGTCCTAAGTGTTCATTGGAAGGACTGATGCTGACGCTGAAACTCCAATATTTGGGCTACCTGATGCGAAGAGCTGACTCATTGGAAAAGACCCTGATGCTGTGAAAGATTGAGGGCAGGAGGAGAAGGGGAAACAGAAGATGAGTTTGTTGGATGGCATCACCGACTCAATGGACATGAGTTTGAGTAAACTCCAGGAGTTGGCGATGGACAGGGAGGCCTGGTGTGCTGCATTCCATTGGGTCGCAAAGAGTCGGACACGACTGAGTGACTGAACTGAAGTGGAAACAGTGGCAGATTTTATTTTCTTGGTCTCCAAAATCACTGTGGACAGTGACTGCAGCCATGAAATTAAAAAAGATGCTTGTTCCTTGGAAGAAAAGCTATGACAAATCTAGAGAGCATATTAAAAAGCAGAGACATGACTTTGCTGACAGTGGTCAGTATAGTCAAAGATATGGTTTTTCCAGTAATCATGTATGGATGTGAGAGTTGGACCATAAAGAAGGATGAGCACCAAAGAATTAGTTTTTTTGAACTGTGGTACTGGAGAAGACTCTTGAAAGTCCTTGGACTGCTAGGAGATCCAACCAGTCAATCCTAAAGGAAATAATGAACTGAACTGGTTCATTGGAAAATGGCAAATATCTTTTAGGTAACATGAGAGAGAAATGAGAAGTATAAACCACAAATCTGAATGTTCCCCTCCCGGTAAAGATAATTTTAGTCATAGCTGGGAGAATTTTAGTATATTAAGTCTGGGGGGTGTGCAATTTGAAATTGTGTCTGTTAGAATTGAGAGAGTAGTACTGACATACTTACACTCAGTTCAGTTGCTCAGTCATGTCCAACTGCAGCATACCAGGCTTCGGTCCATCACCAACTCCCGGAGCCTACTCAAACTCATGTCCATCGTGTCAGTGATGCCATCCAACCATCTCATCCTCTGTCATCCCCTTCTCCTCCTGCCTTCAATCTTTATATATATAGATACACTACAATGTGTAAAATATATAACTAGTGGGAAGCTTCTCTCTAACACAGGGAGCTCAGCTCAGTGCTTTGTGATTACTTAGTGGGCTGGAATGGGGGGAAAGAAGGTTCAAGAGGGAGGCGGTATTTGTATATTTATAGCTGATTCATATTGTTGTACAACAGAAAGTAACACAACATTGTAAAGCAATTATCCTCCAATTAAAAATAATTTTTTAAAAAAGAAATATATATATATACACACATATGTAGCTAGGCTGTCAAGAATTTAGATATATGTATTATCTGTTGTTTTTTCCTTGTCTTGCATCCATTCTTTCCTTAGTTGATTTCTTTGGGGGGCAGCCACTTTCTTGTCTTCTTTGTGGCAGTCACTACCATGACTATTACCAATGACAACAAAAGACCTTAACAGGATGAATTACAACACCCCCTGAAGTTTTATTTATGCATGAGTCATGAGACACCAGAAAAAAATACATCAAAGAAAGAATCTATCTGAGTACCTGGATGTAGACATGGATGAAGAGCTCCTTCTTTATTGCTTAAGCTTATTTGAGCTGGTTTTCATTCTCTTAACAACCAAAGGAGCTCTAATGAATACTAGTTGAGTAGAATATTGGTGAGGATACATATGAAAAATAAAAACATGAATATGCTTTTGATATAAATGTACTGAATTGAAATATTTAAATTATAACATATAACATCCATTGAATGTAATTAATAGTTCCTCAAAATTTTCTTAGTGTATATCACATTGTTCAGTTTTGAATATATGCATATAAATATGCAAACTTTTCTTTTATACTTAATTGTGGGTGCTTTTATCCTTTACAAAGGAAACATAATCAGTATATTCAAATTGTAGTGAATCTTGGTTAATATCATTATGAAGGAAATTCAAATAAAAACCTAACTTTTAGACTGAGTTTTGAACTTTCCTTTTCAATAAAGTAATGCGCTTGTGCGTGTATATATGTATACATGTACATATATGTACATATATACATATGTATATATGTATATATTTTAATCTGGTAAATATTAGATTATATTCTTTAAGTCTTTTCTTCAGCTGAGGCTTTCCTAGTTACATTATTTCTCTGTGTGATTTTATCCTCCCAAGTTTCCTGACTTGTGCCTGAATTTTCTTTCATCCTTGCCTCCTCTAGGTCTGGCATCCTCTGCCCTCTCATTTTCAAATCTCCCACTGACTCTCCTCTTCTCTTATCTCCATGGCATGTGCCCTTAGGCATGTCTTTCACTGCCTATCATTTTCCTTTTACTTGTGTTCCTGATCCATCTTTCTCTCTCCCTTCATCTATCTTGCTTCTTATCAGTACTTTTAGATAAATAGGAAAAAAAAATCACTTGATATCATAAATTAGATTTTAAGTAGGCATTTGAAAGCTATTACAATTATTTTCTTTACAATGAAGAATATAATACAGGATATTCAAAGCAAATTATTTCTAAAAGTGTTCGATTCCACTCAAAACCTATCAAGTAAATATCTGGATTTTCTTGTGTTCAGATTGCAGAAAGGGAGTTTTCACAATTTTCTGTCAATTTGGCAATAAAACAGAACACAATTTTCAAAATAAGAATACTTTAATAGGAAATAATATGAATTGGCTTAATAAAATTGATATATTAAATAAATATCCAGTCCTTTCATAAAATATATGAATCCTTAAAGAAATTTCCATTTCCAAACTTCCTTTTGAGATTTCTGTTTTCTAAGTATAGAGACAATTTACTTGTGTGCATTTAAATTCCTTAACCATATATAATCTCATTTTCTCTGTCTTAACATAGAAAACACTAAGGTCATGTCCATGACTAGGGACATAATTAGGACATCATATGTCTCCTGGCAGTGTATTTTTTTTTCAGTATTACAATTGAAGAAATAGACAACATTCTAAGATGTGTACTCACCTTCAAGCAATTATACAAACAACTATGACATAAAACCTCCCCCAACTTTCTGAAAAACCCTGACAAATCCAGAGAAGAGATTTATGCTTAGTTTTTCTTTCTCTCTTTTTCTTATCTCATTTTGGACTTGAATATGGTTGGAATATGGATGCCTCTGTGTAGCTGTGTCCCAGAATGATTTCACACTATGCTCCAGGCAAAGATGTCCCTGGGTTATGGGAATAAATAAATGTCTTCTCTTCAACTTCCACTTTGAAAAGAGGTCCTGCTTGTTTCATGACCTCCTCATGTGTGCAGGGCAAGAAAGGGTAGTCAGTTCACATGGAGCACAGGAGTGTGCAGGACAAACAGATACTAGGCTTTCGGAGTATAATTTATATTTACTAATAAAGTGCTACAAAAATCCAGTGAAATTTGCCTGCATTTAATTTCAGGAGGTGTCATGAGTACATACTCAGAAAGTTTTGAAAACCTTGATCATAATTTGTGAAGTGGTACATGCTAATATAAGCAGTGTATCAAGGGAACAATACCTTGATCTGTTTTCCCAGAATATCCTTTAAAAATTAAGAGTAGATAACTGACCACATTTCTCTGTGAGTTTACCCTGCTAATTCTTTGAAGTTCTATTTATCACTATCTCTTTGAAAAACTCTTTTAAAAACAAGTCGGATGAATATAGGAATAATTTTTATAAGCATACATATATATTTATAGTCAATCAATAACGTTGTTGATGTGAGGAACATCTCTTCTCACACATACCACTGTCTGCTTCATCTAATGTGTTAACACTTTACTGCATAATGAGAAGAGCAGAAGTGAAGAGCAGAGCAGAAGTAAATATCTTATTCAAATTAACTCAGATTGGCATGTAAATGTGGAAGCATCCATGCAGTTCACAAACTACTACCTGAGCCTTTGGTTTTAATATCAGGCACTTTTGATCATTTTCTTTGAAGTTACCGAATTCAGAGATCTATCCTTTCTGTTTAGTTATCAGGACTGTGAACATCATACGCAATTTAAGATATTTAGTATTAAATGTTATATCTAGATGGCAGAAAAATGCAAAGTTACATAAAATTGCTAAGCATAATTCTCATGTATCTATTCTCTCTTTGTCACTAGAAGCTCTCTTTCCCAGAAAAAATGGAAGTGGTAGGGGAAGGCGGGAAACTAAGTTCAAATTTATGAATGCTAAGATACACCAAGTATGTCTTTTTTGTATGTACGAATCCAAAATCAAAACAGTGCATAAAATGCAGTGAAGTTATAGACTTAAATAACTGGCAGTTCAAAACAAGAGAAATTAGAATATGAGCTTCAAACAGCATTAGAAACTTGTTAGAAATTTGGGCTTCTTCCATGATGGCTTAATTTCCAGCTCAGCTTTCCCAGTAATGTTGACAAAAATCATCATCATAAAGTGACATCCCTTACCTCCGTTCCTTCTTCCCACAGCTTTCCAAAATAAGTACTTTCTAGGCATTTCCAGGAAAATCTTAAGATTGATTCATTTTTCCTGACCTGGGTCATATTTATGATAACAACTAGTCACAGTTATCAGAGAATGAACTAATATATCCAGCTCTGGAACTAGGGAGTAAGGTTCTGAAACCTCTGGACTAAGAATAGGAGACAGATATTTCTCCAAAGGAAAGTTAGCATTCTTATACAAAAACAATGAAGGAAGGGTTCTGGTTAGTCAGAATCAACTGATTTCTATAATCAAAAAGCAAGCATTACAGAGAAATCTTTAACACAGAACTGAGGCATTCTACATAAGCCATTGAAGCATCCCAGGAACTAGATAGCAGTACAGCTCAAAGAGATGGAAAGCTAGGCAGGGATGACAAAATGTATATTCTAACTCTGGTCCAAACAATGTTCACATCACTGACAGCAGGTCTTGACCATGTTTAGGAGACCAATTTTTAATAGCTCATTGTTTTTTAGCTGGCTGTAATGCTAAGTGGAGTGAAATATATGTTGAAAATGTATTTATGTGTCAACTAACTTTGAGAAAAAACACTGCTGGAAATATTAGCAGAACATAATACACTCTTAGCCTCTCCCCCATAGTAGAGGTGAAACAGTGCAAGAATTTGGTCCAGGCTCAGGTGAATATGGTTATGGGTTCGGGAGACTTTTGAAAGAAAAGTCAAGTTATAATCTCTCGAGAGTGGTTATCTGATGGTAGTGAAGATATTAAAATGTTCTTACAGATGGGGACATTATAACCCAAAATATAGTTCCTTGGCATATTGAATATTTCTAGCTGAAGGGGTAGGGATAAACAGCAAAAGCAATAAGATCACTCTATTCTTCCCTCACTTCTGTTCTCTCCTGAAACAGGTAATAAAACCCTAATAGGAAAAGAAGAGGAAAAAAAAAAAAAAAACAACCTGATATGAGAGGTAACTTTTACATACCCAGAGTCCTTATGTCTGAAGACAAAGATGCTAAGAAGAATCCTAACAGGCTGTGCTAATTTCTCCCAGTTTACTACGTTTACTTCCATACTCCTTGACCTATATCATATGTCTTCAAGACTATATGCTTTTCATCAAACTTATCATTAAAATATTCACTCTCTTTCTTCAAGTCTTCATTTCCTCATGAAGACTCCCATGTCACATAAAATATATTAAACATGTTTGTATGTCTTTCTCCCATTAATCTGTATTTTTCAGTTTAATTTTCAGATTCAGCCAGGAACCCCAGGAGGGTCAAGGAAAACTTCTTCCTTCCTTATAACACAAATTCAGTAGTTGATATTTATATTTATTTTGGCATAGTTGATAGATCATTCATTAAAACAAAAATAAAAACTTTCATGACTCTCTCAAAACAAACACTATACTACTAAGATCTTAGCTATGTTTGTCTGTTTTTTTAAAAAGTCCTTTGAAAACTATTATATTTATCTACGATTTATGTCTATCTACCTATCTTAAACCATCCTAATAGTTTATATGTTCCTCTTAGAGTAAGCATTTATGAAAGCCTTCAGCATTGCAACTAGCATTTTTAAAAGGACAATCCTGCAAACTAATGTTTTATAATGGAACAGGAATATTTTTAAATTGCATTTCACATATTTGAGCTGTTTAGACATGTTGCAATGAAATGAAATGCAATTGCCAAACACACATTTTAAATAGAGTATAGTTGCCAACATTGTTGTCATCTTGAAATAATCTCTCGTTTTTTTCTAAGGCTTTTAGAGTATAGATCTGTGTCACAATTTAAGTTAATGCTAGCAAACCTGCCATTAATCCTTGACTACTTGTCACGCTTAGATGCTCAGCTAAGGTATATACCGCAGACCATCTGTGAGAGGGCATTATTTCATCTGTCTCTCAGGGAAAAGGGAGACTCATTTTGAAGAAGGGCCCACCCTGACTTTTTGTGAAAGCTGGAGAGTGACAGGTGGTTGGTATAGATAAACACAAAGAATGATACTGAAGGGGAAAAAAAAACAAAACACTATGACTTTGCCAGTAAACCTTTGCAGTATTGCTGTGCACTATGACAGGTGGCAAAGACTGAGATCCCTGTGTCATGCATGTGTACAAAGCCAGAATATGATTCACATTTTGTAGCTCAGATTCCATGAGGCACTCAAAACACAGATGTTAGGAAGTTTCAAAGTTTAATGAAGACAGAATCTAATAATACCATGAAATCTTTCCTTTCTACAGTGCCTGTACTTATATTGCTAACTACAGGAAAGAGCTCTTGGCAGTAATTAAGTGAATGGATGGCATTTTAATTTAAATGTAAATTCAGAATATTCAGTATTTTTGTACGTTTCAAGAGGAACTGTAGATTTTCTTGGGAAACTGGAGGGTGGTCTATTGACTTTTAAAAGTAAAAGTTGGGATTTTTTAATCAACTTGAAGAAAGAGAACCTCTATCAGTATTTCCATGCCCTACCCAAAACATCAAGGCTATTTACTGTCACCCTGCTTATTTAACTTATATGCAGACTACATCATGCAAAATACTGAGCTGGATGAAGAACAAGCTGGAATCAAGATTGCTGGGAGAAATATCAATAACCTCAGATATGCAGATGACACTACCCTCACGGCAGAAAGCAATGAAGAACTAAAGAACCTCTTGATGAAAGTTAAAAAGGACAGTGAAAAAGTTGGTTTAAAACTCAATATTCAGAAAACTGAGTTCATGTCATCCGGTCCCATCACTTCCTGGCAAATGCACGGGGAAACAATGGAAACAGTGACAGATTTTATATTTTGGGGGGCTCCAAAATCACTGCAGATGTTGACTGCAGCCAACAGTCAACAATCTGAAATTAAAAGACGCTTGCTCCTTGGAAGAAGAGCTATGACCAATCAAGACAGCATATTAAAAAGCAGAGACATTACTTTGCCAGCAAAAGTCCATCTAGTCAAATTATGGTTTTTCCAGTAGTCATGTACGGATGTGAGAATTGGACTATAAAGAAAGCTGAGTGCTGAAGAATTGATGCTTTTGAACTGTGGTGTTGGAGAAGACTCTTGAGAGTCCCTTGGACTGCAAGGAGATCCAACCAGTCCATCCCAAAGGAAATCAGCCCTGAATTTTCATTGGAAGGACTGATGCTGAAGTTCCAATACTTTGGCCACCTGATGAGAAGAATTGACTCATTGGAAAAGACCCTGATGTTGGGAAAGATTGAAGGCAAGAGGGGAAGGGGATGACAGAGGATGAGATGGTTGGATGGCATCACCGACTCGATGGACATCAGTTTGAGCAATCTCCCAGAGTTGGTGATGGACAGGGAAGCCTGGCATGCTGCAGTCCATGGGGTCACAAAGAGTAAGACAAGTCTGAGTGACAGAACTGACTGACTTCCCAACACAGAATTATTAAAGCAAACTGAACTGGAAAATAAGCAAAGGAAAATAAATATTATTGCTATCAAAGCATTTCATGAACTTTGTTAGCCATATCTAGCTTTGTTCCAGGTACAGACAGAAAAAAACAAACAAAACAAACAAACAAAAAAATGATTCACTGAGCTTACCATGACAAATACAGAAATTTTGAGATTTGCTAATGCAAATGAGAATAAAGAGAAGACCGCAATAAGTGGTAAGAGAAGATGCAACTATATTAAATCCACTGGCAAGCTTTGCTTTTTTTCATCTACTTTCCTTCAGAATTTGCTACACACCCCAAAGTAATAATGACTTCTATGAACCACTGTCAACTCTGTTTAGCAAGAAAGGACTTAAAAGATTAAAAATTAAAAAGATAGGAGATAATAATCACAAATAGAATAGAAACAAGGGCAAATTCAAAATGATATAAAGAAAAAACTGGAATATATGCTCCATGAAAGCAGAAATTATTTTTTAACTGCTGCATCCCCGCTACTCAAAATTGTGTTTGCATACATTTGTCAATAGATGTATCAAATGACTGAACAATTTTTTAAAAGATTGAATATAACTTGTATTAGAGTGAATACATTACCTAATGACATTTTACTACCTACTTTTTCTGTGCAAAGTATTTTATATAGATTTGTTTGTGTAATTATTATGAGAATGTCTGAGAAAGGTAGCTTTATGCTCATTTTATAGAAGAGAAATGGAGTTTCAGATATATTAAGTAATTAGTCCAAAATCATGCTGACTTCAAAGTACAGTACCTGTCTTTTAGAAAGTACAAACTCTTTGCGTTATTCAGATAGTAAAGGTACCAAGGAAGCAGTGCCAATGGAACCACACACTTTCACAGAAGACAGGTGAAAGCCACATTCTCATCAGGAAATTCTGATCTTCATTTTCAGAATTCATAATGTTTTGCTCAGTATTTTATGTTTGGTTATCTAAATATTAATACAAGAATCATTACTTTTTCTCTGCAAAGATATTTGTTGTTGTTTGAAATATAGACTGTACATCTTGTAATATCTCCTAGTTGAAGGAAAATAATCATGAAATATACCTGAAATAATAAAAATCATATAAACATTAAAAAAATGGGAGAATAAAAATGAGCAGTATGTTAAAGTTTCCATTGCCAGAAAAAAAAATGTACAAAAGATAGCAGGTAGAGTAAGAAAAAATAATGGAAAAGAATAAGGAAAATAAGGAAGAGATGTGTGTGTGGGAACATTATGATCTATCTCTCTATATATCAACTTCTCTGTATATTTATCTCTGTACCTATCATATACCTTTAGAGAGACATCTCAGTGAAATGAAATAAAGAAAGAACTTCACTTTTAGAACACTGCATTCAATGAATTAGTTTTATTTATTACTTTTACACTAAAGAGTTTAGGAGTATATTGAACTTAATTATTTTTTGACTTGATTTTGCTTGTAATAATTTTGAGACAGCTACCTTTTGAAACATATGACAACAATGTGTAATTTGTTGATAGTGCTAGGATCTTGTCAAACATAAAAGCTAAATATAAATTTCTATTAGCCTGATCAATGTGATTAATGCAAGCTATGACACTGCTAATCAAGAAAAAGATGTCTCTTTCTGCAAATGAATCACACAACCATAAAATCTTTTCACATGTTATAAACACACTTGGTTAAAACTTTTAAAAGTTATTTTGCTATATATTTTGGGAAAGAAATCCAAATTATCTTTTATTAAGAAATGCAAAAATCTGGATTTACTTCAAATTGAGACGACTAAGATGAATCAAAATATTTGTTCATTACATTTACAGTGAACAAAAATTGGCAAGAAGTGATAGGGGATTTCCTGGTCTTTTATTAATTTATATGAAGTTATTCTAAATGATCTGACAACTAACACCACTTTCACCTATTCAAAGATACTACTGCAGCAAATATTCCTCTCTCAGCATCATACTATGTCCCCTCTCTATTCTATTTGTTGATTCAGTCTGTTTTATCTTCATTCCCTTGAAAACCTCATAGAATTTATTTATAGCAACCTCTGCAACTTATCTATATTTTTTTCAAGAGCACTCTATGCTATGTTTCTCAACTCATTCACATTTTAAACCATTCTAACCTGGTGGCTCAGAGGTTAAAGCGTCTGCCTCCAATGCAGGAGACCCGGGTTCGATCCCTGGGTCGGGAAGATCCCCTGGAGAAGGAAACAGTAACCCACTCCAGTATTCTTGCCTGGAGAATCCCATAGATGGAGAAGCCTGGTAGGCTACAGTCTACGGGATTGCAAAGAGTCAGACACTACCGAGCGATGGAACGGAAGGGAATCAGTCTCATCTCATCATACTCCCGAAGTTGCACAATCAATGACCTGATTACTAAATCCAATGGTCATTTCTCCATACTCATCTTGCTCAAAGTATCAGAACCATTTACTATAGTTGATTATCCTGTCTTCAGTGAAAAAAAAATATTTTCATTGTACCTCCAGGTCTCAACATTCTCCAGAATTCCCTTGTACCTAAATTCTCAGTTATTTTTTTCCTGGTATTTTGCCCTGTTTCTGCTCCCTTAACATTGTGTTACAAATGGTTCAGTGCTTCCTCTATTTATACTCACACCCTCATTTTATAATATCATCCTGTCCTATGACTTTAAAGATTGCCAAAGTTATATTTCCAATCTGAACATCTTTTGTGAATCAATACTCATGTGAACTCCTCATTTTCATTTGGATATCCAAAGAGATCTCAAGCATAATATCTGAAACCGAGTTCCTCATCATCTCCTTCAAACCAGATCCTTCATCATCTTCATTTTACTCAAAGGCAACACAGTGTTTCACATTGCTAAGGCTAAAATTCATGGAGTCATCCTTGACTTCTCTTAGTCTTTATGCTATATCCTACCCACAATGATATACTATTGATTTTCTCCTTATTGAGATGAATCTCTATTTAATCATAATGAATTGACCACATCTCATCACTTCCATCATCACCACCATGACCCTGGTTCAAGTCATATGACCCGTTCTGACCTCTTCTTTGGATTAGCCTTTTTCCAGGTATCCTACAACCTTTGCCATCCATAGACATTTTTTTACTGTTGTTGTTGTTTGTTTTGTTTTTAACAACATAATATTCATATAATTCTGCCAAAACAAGTCAGATCATACTCTGATCCAACCACACGGTTCTTTTTGAGATTACATCAAACATTTCATGTATACTCAGACTTCAGGACCTTTCCACCCCTTTCCTTCTTAAAAAGTTCTTACAACAGATACTCCAGACATCAACATGGCTCAGTCCCTTACCTTCGTCAAGTATCTGATCAAATGTCACCTCACTATTAAAGTCTTACCTGACTTCAGCATTTTAAATGGTACCCTATTAACAAGTTTTATTTATCTGCTTCACTTTTCTCTGTACCACCTGCTGCTATATGATATACTATACAATTTACTTTTTAATTTGTTTATCTACCACTTCATACCAGACCCAGAGTTGAATATAAAATCTGTGTGGGCTATTTTTTGCTTACTTTTCAACTTTCATGTGTTCAGACTTAATACCTGTCACTTAAGTATGCAGAAAAAAAGAGGTTTCTGTATAAAATATGAATACTTTGTCACAGAATGTATACACAACTGGAAAGATTATTGATTCTATCAATATTATTTAGAACAGGTTGCTGTATAGCATTTAAATAAAATGTTGGGTTGCACTTTTCTATTATTTAGGAGATTGAAAAATCACCAAGCTATATGCCCAAATTGGCCGTTTAGTTTGATATGATCCCACTTGTTAATTTTTGCCTTTGCTTCATTTGCTTTTGTTGCTAAATCCAATAAATTATCACCAGAACTAACATCAAAGGGTTTATCAGCTTTATTTTATTCTAGTATTTTTATGGTTTCAGGTCTTACATCCAAATAGTCAATCCATTCTGAGTTACTGTCTGTATGGTATAAGAAAGTTTTTTGTTTCATTGTTTTGCCAGTGGTTGTCCAGTTTTCCCAACATCATTTATTGAAGAGACTGTTGTTTCCTCATTGTATGTTCTTGGCTCTTGGTCATAATCAATTGATTGGTCATAAATCAATTAATCTCTATGTCTGTTTTATGTTGATGTTGTTGTTCAGTCACTAAATCGTGTCTGACCCCATGGATTGCAGAACATCATACTCCTCTGTCCTCCACAACTCTTGTAGTTTGCTCAAATTCATGTCCATTGAGTCAGTGACGCTATCTAACCATCTCATCCTCTGCCACCCCCTTATCCTTTTGTCTTCAAACTTTGCCAGGATCGGGGTCTTTTCCAGTGAATCAGCTCTTTGCATCAGGTGACCATAATATTGTAGTTTCAACTTCAACAGTCCTTCCAATGAATATTCAGGGATGGTTGTGTTGAAGATTGACAATATCATACTAATTTGATAACTATAGCTCTGTGATATAGTTTGAAATTAAGGAGCATAATGCTCCCATCTTTGTTCTTCTTTCTCAAGAGTTATTTGGATATGTAGGGTCATTTGTGGTTCTATGCAAATTTTAGTATTATATATTCTATTTTTTTGAAGAACATCTTGGAATTTTGATGGTGATTGCATTGAATCTGTAGACTGCTTTGAGTAGTAAGTACAACTGACATGAGTATGTAATGGACAATGATATATTTAAATTTTATTTAGGATTTTAAGTTTGAATTTTGAAAAAAAATGTATTTTATTTGCACAATAACTCAAGTGTTCTCTTCTCTATCCCATATAAAAATGGAATAGTCCACAGTATATATTTATTTGGAATTACTTGAATGGAACATTTGAAAAGAGTAACAATCTCCTTACTGATTTAATGGAGATAAATAGATGTTACCTCCATTAAATCAGTTTGCTACCTTCTTTTCCACTGTTGCTGTAACAAATTACTAAGCACTTAGTGTCTTCAACACATTTTATATTATATCACAGTTCTGAAGGTCAAAGGTTTGGGTTGGATTTGCCTTCTTTTCTTCTCTAGGTTTCGCAAGGCTGCCACTAAGGTGTTGGCCAGCAGGGCTTCTACCAGGAGGCACTGGGGAGATTCTGCTTTCAAGCTCATTCAGATTGTTGGTAGAATTCAGCTTCTTGTTGTAGATCTGAGGTCTCTGTTTTCAAGCTGGCTGTCCCCAGGGACTGCCCTTGCTTTTAGAGGCTTCTTTTTGGTCCCTATATGTTTTCTGTATTTCTGAGCAAGCACAGTGAATTCTCCTGATGCTAGGAATCTCTGACTTATTTTTCTGCTGATGGTGCACCACAGCTGATGGGCAAGAACACGATGATGCGCAAGGCCATCCAAGGGCATCTGGAAAACAACCCGGCTCTGGAGAAACTGTGGCCTCACATCCGGGGGAATGTGGGCTTCCTGTTCACCAAGGAGGACCTCACTGAGATCAGGGACGTGCTGCTGGCCAACAGGGTGCCAGCTGCCACCCGTGCTGGTGCCATAGCGCCATGCGAAGTCACTGTGCCGGCCCAGAACACTGGTCTGGGGCCCGAGAAGACCTCCTTCTTCCAGGCTTTAGGCATCACCATTAAGATCTCCAGGGGCACGATTGAAATCCTGAGCAATGTGCAGTTGATTATGACCGGAGATAAGGTGGGTGCCAGCGAAGCCACGCTGCTGAGCATGCTGAACATCTCCCCCTTCTCCTTGGGGCTGGTCATCCAGCAGCTGTTTGACAGTGGCAGCATCTACAACCCTGAAGTGCTTGACATCACAGAGGAAACTGCATTCCCGCTTCCTGGTGGGTGTCCGCAACGTTGCCAGCGTATGCCTGCAGATTGGTTACCCGACTGTTGTATCTGCACTCCATTCTATCATCAGTGGGTACAAGCGGGTCCTGGCTTTGTCTGTGGAGACTGATTATACCTTCCCACTTGCTGAAAAGGTCAAGGCCTTCCTGGCTGATCCATCTGCATTTGTGGCTGCTGCTCCCGTGGCTGCTGCTACCACTGCTGCCCCTGCGGCCGCCATCGCAGCCCCAGCCAAGATTGAAGCAAAGGAAAAGTCGGAGGAGTCGGATGAGGATATGGGATTTGGTCTCTTTGACTAATCACCAAAAAGCAGCCAACCGGGCCAGCATTATTTGTGAAATGAGAAAATAAAGGCTTACTTCTCTTAAAAAAAAAACAAAAAAAACAAACATGGTGCACCATCAGCACCATGGCTCTTTTGCTCCCAGCCAGAGAAATTCATCTGCTTTTAACACATGTGATCAGGTTGAGGTAACCCAGATAATACAGAATAATCTTCCTAATTTGAGGTCTGTAATTTGAAATATATCGGTAAAATTTATTTTCTCATGTAAGCTAAGATGTTCAAAATTTCTAAGATTTAACGTGTGGATATCTTGATTCCATATATCACATTGCTCTATCCAATGCTGGGAATTTCAAAATCTCCCTAATAGAGATAGATTTTATAACAATTTCAAAATATTAAAAGAAAATTAATAATGAGCACTGACTGATTAATTCTATCATGAAACTATTAATCTTGTTCTTTGTGTGCTTATCAATCAAAAATATATTACAAATAATTTTCCCTAAATGATTTCTGGCTAATGACTTTAGGGATACACACATCTGTGTTGACAGTTCTATTAAATTAAGAGTAAATCCAAGCACTAAAGATTGATTTTCTACATATATATTAATATTCTTGTATTGTTCACTTCATAGACTATAAATCACATTAAACAACTTTGAGAATTTTTGCCAGTAGAATCTGTTATTTTCTCAATAATTAAATACAATTCTGCATTGTTCTGAAGAGATCATGTAATGCAAATCATGAAAATATGAGTTTAAAAGAAGTAAAATGTATTAAGTAGATGAGGAAATTATATGATAAATTTAAAATAATATTAGTTACTATAAATCATTATTTTCAAACATAAAATATAAACTAGCAGTATGACACTTGAGTTAATTTTCCTTAAAGATAAAGATCGTATAATTTATATAACAATCTACTATAGTAGTTTTACTTTTCAGTTTTTACTAATTGCAGTTTGCTGTAATATATGCAAACAAGCAATGATTAGAAAAACATTCCAATTTAAGTAATAGTTAATCAAGACTTTTGGAGAGCACATAGTTTCTAAAGTAACCTAAAAATATTTATTTCAGCTACTAGCGTGAAACAGTGGAAACAGTGACATATTTTATTTTCTTGGGCTCCAAAATCACTGTGGATGGTGACTGCAGCCATGAAATTAAAAGACACTTGCTCCTTGGAAGAAAAGTTATCACAAACCTACACAGTGCTTTGAAAAACAGAGACATCACTTTGCCGACAAAGGTCTGTGTAGTCAAAGCTATGCTTTTTCCAGTATTCATATATGGATGTGAGAGTTGGACCATAAAGAAGGCTGAGCACCAAAGAATCGATGCTTTTGAACTGCGGTTGGAGAAGACTCTTGAGAGTCCCTTGGAGAGCAAGGAGATCAAACCAGTCAATCCTAAAGGAAATCAACCCTGGATATTTATTGGAAGGACTGATGCTGAAGCTGAAGCTACAATACTTTGGCCACCTGATGTGAAGAACTGACTCATTGGAAGGAACCCTGATGTTGGAAAAGATTGAGGGCAGAAGGAAAAAGGGACGACAGAGGATTACATGTTTGGATGACATCACCAACTCAATGGACATGAGTTTGAGCAAACTCCAAGAGACAGTAAAGGACAGGGAAGCCTGGTTTGCTGCAGTTCATGAGGTTGCCAAGAGTCTAACATGACTTAGTGACTGAACAGTAACAAAAACTACTGTGAAATGCCACAATGTCCATAAAAAACAGATAGTTTAAAATACTTTCTTTTAAAATCTTAATTTAAATATTTTATTACAGAAGATTTTATTGTATTTTTCTTTATGTTAAATTCCCAGAGTTTCTCTGTCTTTCCAAGTAGCAAGTTTAAACTAGAAAAACAAGTCTTACCCTCGATTCCAACACCTGTTTATGACATTCTCATTTTAAACTTGGTCTCTGTATTTGAGTCCTTTGGATTTAACTTTGGTTCTGGACAATACATATGTTCAAATCTCAACCCTGACACTTAATAGCCATGAAATCTTAGACTAGTTGTTTGTCTTCTCTGAGCTTCGTTTTCTCATTTTTCCCTCAGTTTAGAGTTCAGAAAGCTGAGAGAATTCATAGCCCGCTCTGACAGGCCAAGCAAAACTCAAATATTCAAATCCACTATTATTTTGGAGTAATACATCTTATTTATCAGGGTTGTTTGGCACTGAGGTAATGAGCATGAGGCAACCTTATCACACTGCTTTAAAAAAATCTTGATAAAAATGAGCACCTGATATATAATAATTTCTTATTACATGCTCGCTCTTATCATTAAGTTTTGACAATGGCTACTTATAATAAAACAATTGCAATAATATCATATCTCCATGATTGAAACTTAGACTATGAATCTGGAATGACTGGCCTTTCCAGTTGAGTTCTGGCCCTTGCATTGCCACCTTTAGCTCTAGACAACTGTTCCAGTCCCCAGTGTAGTTCTGTGATATCCAGGTGAGAGAGGGAGCCTGGAGTGATGTTTGTATGAAGCAAAGAAATGTTTCTCATTTAATCGGAAAATAGGAAATTATTTTGGCCTTCGTGATAATAATCCCAACATTATATCACGAGTTTTAAAAGAAGGACAATAGAAATCAGGTACCCACACATTATTGAGATTAAGCATCTTCCTTATACTTCAAACTAAAGTGAATCCCATAATCACATGGGGAAAAGCCCATAATGTCAGATCTCAAGGTAATTAAGATGGCATCACCTTGCTATTTTTAAAGGAATTTCACAAAGTACATAAACCTATATGCAATCTGCAGTGGTAGGTCTAAAAGTATGAATAATAACAAGTGTTTGTTTTATATCTAGAAAGATGGAATTCTGCTTAAATTGATATGGTGAAATGCCTTACTTTATATTGTTTAAAATATTGTGTATACATATTTGTTAAATATACATGGGAATTGATCTTTGTATAATGTACGTTCTCTGTGTTATTTTGGTTAAAATATATTTTAAAAAAGGTTTTTAGAGTTTAAGACCATATGAATGTGATAAATTATCATGCCTTATTATCTGAAACAGTCAATTCTGTGAGATAGGAGCCCTACTCAGCTGTTATCTGGCCTGTGATACAAGATAAAATTATAAATTCCTTTGCACTCACTTGTTCTCTCAATTTATCCTGTTTATCATTTATATACATAGTTGTAATTAAAGTTAAAAATTATGACACAGTATGATATCTCCTTGCAATTTTTTATTTTAATGAGAACTACAAAGATTAGATCCTCTTGTGTGTGTGAGAGAGTTTGAAGGATTAACGAAGAGGGCTTTAATTAAGTAGTCTAGAGGAAAATGTTTTAAAATGGCAAAAGAACTGAGCTAAGTAAGTTAGGTTTAAAAAAAACAACTTTAGAAAACTATTATATAAGCACTTGGGGTGCTCTTCAGTCAAATGTCTTTTATATCTGACCTTCGATTTTAAACAATTAATATATTTGAAATACAGCATGCAATTGCATGAAGACCTGTCGATCCACTAATTCATTGAATAAACAAACATCAAATATCTAAAACAATCTGTGTTCTAGTTAGAAGAAAAGTAACAGCACATTTCTTTTGCTGTTTAAAATCATTATCATACATTTACATGATTTCATTTTCTTAATGTATTTTCTGTACCCAGCTTAGAGAAGTTTGAACATTTTTAGCAGGGATTTTGAATATCTTTATATTAAAGCATTTATCACACTATAAAAAGTTATTTATTCTAGATCTCTCTATGCTTATACTTTTCAAGAGCAAGTATCATACTGAGCATTTAATGAGTATTTGCTCAATCAGTAATATGATTTAAATTGATACAAATCAGTTAATTTTAAGGTAATAAAATATATTTAAAAGTTTATCTATTACACAACATTTTGTTCTTAATATAGACTTTCTGTTCAACGTGCAATCATATGTACTGCTTCTGTGAAGATAAATGCTATTTTTTTTAGCATTTTAGATTTAATAGCATTGCTGCTTAACAAGACACACGATGTTGACTTTCTGTTCTCTGATCTGCAGACCTCTCTTCATGCTTTTAAAAAGATGTAATTAATTGGCTCAAAAGTTATTAAAAATGCCAAAATATTTTAAATATTAAATAATATTCTGAAAGTTGAAAATAATCATTTTAGATACTAAAAAATACTAAGGGGGAAAGCTTAGGGGGAATTCCTTTAATAATAAAATAAAAGAGAATCTATTAATATTTGATGATAATCCAAAGTATAAAATGAACATCCTTTTTGTATACAAGCTCATATTGACACTTTGCTTATTTAACTTATATGCAGAGTACATCATGAGGAATACTGGGCTGGAAGAAGCAGAAGCTGGAATCAAGATTGCTGGGAGAAATATCAATAACCTCAGATATGCAGATGACACCACCCTTATGGTAGAAAGTGAAGAGGAACTCAAAAGCCTCTTGATGAAAGTGAAAGAGGAGAGTGAAAAGGTTGGCTTGAAGCTCAACATTCAGAAAACAAAGATCATGGCATCTGGTCCCATCATTTCATGGGAAATAGATGGGGAAACAGTGGAAACAGTGTCAGACTTTATTTTTGGGGGCTCCAAAATCACTGCAGATGCTGATTGCAGCCATGAAATTAAAAGACGCTTACTCCTTGGAAGGAAAGTTATGCCCAACCTAGATAGCATGTTAAAAAGCAGAGACATTACTTTGCCAACCAAGGTCCATCTAGTCAAGACTATGGTTTTTCCCGTGGTCATGTATGGATGTGAGAGTTGGACTGTGAAGAGAGCTGATCACCAAATAATTGATGCTTTTGAACTGTGGTGTTGGAGAAGACTCTTGAGAGTCCCTTATACTGCAAGGAGATCCAACCAGTCCATTCTAAAGGAGATCAGTCCTGGGTGTTCATTGGAAGGACTGATGCTGAAGCTGAAGCTCCAATACTTTGGCCACCTCATGCGAAGAGTTGACTCACTGGAAAAGATTCTGATGCTGGGAGGGATTGGGGGCAGGAGGAGAAGGGGACGACAGAGAATGAGATGGCTGGATGGCATCACTGACTCGATGGACATGAGTTTGAGTGTACTCCGGGAGTTGGTGATGGACAGGGAAGCCTGGCGTGTTGTGATTCATGGGGTCGCAAAGAGTCGGACACGACTGAGCAACTGAACTGAACTGATACTGGTATAAGTGACTGAATATATAAATGGGGAGAAGAGACAAATTTCTGACTAAGAAGAATTCTAAATATTTATGCAGATGATCCATGCTAGAAGAAGGAAGCATAACTACCCAATTCGTATGTGTAATTCTGTGGTGACTTCCTTCCAAAGTACAGTAACGAAAGGGGTAAAAATGTGAGATTTTACAGTGGAGAACTCTTACAAACACCACTTCAGTCAAATGATGAAGGTCAATAACAACCATTGTAAGTCATGCTGATAGTACACAGCCTGATATGATGTAACTCTGAATATGAGTGTGGTTAACTCATAACAGCATAGGGGCATGTTACAACAAAACACATGAAAAGAGTACAAATACACAGTCTAGAGAACTTGACAGGCAGTCATTCTCTTTTTGCTCTGCCACAAGCTGCTTGTATACTTTTAGATAAGCCATTTAAACCCTCAGGCTGCCAGTGCTCTGAAATGAATGAACCAAGTTAAAAGAGTTCTAGGATTCTGCTGAGCTACGGTCCATGGGGTCACAGACAGTCAGACATGACTTAGCATAAGCAAGCACAAGACCCACCTAAGCTCTATTATTCTGCTAATGTATCTATAAAATGACATAACTACCAGAAAGATTATAACCCCCATGAAAGAAGGATACTTGTCAACACTGAAACAAAACAAAACAAATTTAGAATTGAGCTAAAGTTTGAGGTCATATGCTGTGTGTTTATATTCTACAGACTAGAAAAAATAACTTCATGAAAGAATTAAGAAGCTGGTGACACTGAAGAACCATTTTGAAATATAGATGGATATGGACAAAATGAAGGGCACCCTTTATCCAAAATAATTGGAATCTGACTCACACATTAATTTCTCATTATACTTCAGAATTTCAGATTTTGACAGAGATAAACCATTCCTTCAAATCCCTCAATGCTTTATCACCCATAGTACCAAATCAAAGTGCCTTGAATGATATATCCAACCTTTCCCAACTCTGCCCTTGTCAGCAACACAAACCTATGTCATGTCACCAGGGGACTGATTAACATTAGTGCAACTGTGAGCTCCTTTAAGTATCCTGAATAAATACACTGTTAGATAACCCTGTCTTTTAGAAAATTCCTTTCTTTTAGAATGTCCTTCCATCAAGAGCATAGAATACCTTCATTTAGCCTCTCAAGGTGGTCAGGCACTGCATCTATCATTGCTAATTGGCTATCTTTCTTCTCCCCTTCAATGAAAGATGTCTTATGATACTAACCTTTACGTCTAAATCAACACCTAGCAAAGGACAGTGATGATGATAATAGTGAGGATGATGGTGAGGAAGACCGAGAATAACTTTTCTTTTTGGATGCCTGCTTTCCTATCATGGACCACATTTGAGTCATGGATTAAAACAAGGTAGTCTGATCTTACATTTATTTTATTATACTTGTCTGTTGAACACATACATGTGCATAATAAATATTTGTTAGGGTTTAATTCAAGGAGTTTATCCTACAAAATTTAGTTTTCAAAAAAGTAATGGAGGTACAAGGGAGAAGTCACAATGACTAGGTTATAATTGTTCAATAGAGCGAAGTTGCTCAGTTCTCCAGGCCAGGATACTGAAGTGGGTAGCCTTTCTCTTTTCCAGGGGATCTTCTTAACCCAGGCATCAAACCCCAGTTTCCTGCATTGCAGGCAAATTCTTTACCAACTGAGCCACAAGGGAAGCCCAAGAATATTGGGGTGGGTAGCCTATCTCTTCTCCAGCAGATATTCCTGACCCAAGGATCGAATCAGTGTCTCCTGCATTGCAAGAGGATTTTTTACCAACTGAACTATCAGGGAAGTTCAACTGTTCAGTAGAACTAATGGATAAATACCCTAGATAAATAAGATTCTCCCTGTCTATCATGCTGTGATATATTCATATTATTTTCTAAATCTTTGTTTCTTTCAAGTGTCTACATTATGTAGCCTCTCTGGTACTTCACCAAACAGAAATCAACAAATACCAGAGAGGTTAAATGAGTACCTCTTCTGTTTAATTCTCTGTCTTTTTGTTCCTCAAAGATTATACTTTCATCAACCTTTTATTTCCCATGACCTACAAGCCAAATATAACATTCTTTAGTTTATATCTCAATTTCCTTTTTAATGGTGGTATTTAGAGAATTAGGTAAGATATTAGCTGAAAGCAAAAACTTGTCCTTAAGTCAGCAAAACATTTTTTCTTTATACAGAAAGATGGAAATGCCACTGATAATATTTCCTGGATTTATTTTACAGAGACAACACTTAGTTTCCAGGGAGGAAAACATATTATATTATTAGGGGAAAAAACCTAGAGGCTGAAAGGATGAAATGAGAGATTAGATTAAATTAGAGTGATGGCTCCCGACTAGCCTTTTTTATTAATTGCTTTGTACTTCTTCAAAATTTCTTTCAATTCCTCAAAGCAACTTAGTTTTCTTAAACAAACTTTAGCTATATCATAGCTATCTCATATACATGTAAGATGTGTGTTTCACAAAAAGTATTTTTTTTCTGATCAGATGATTATTAAATATATGTATATGATTATTAGACATATGTGCATACAATATTCCAGGACAAGCTGTACTATTTATAGTACTGATTGTAATCTTTGGAATTTGCATGTCTTCACATCTGCACTGTGGCATTTTAGTGTTTATGTAACAAACACAAACCCTTTTCAGCTAAAAATTCTTAAGGTTAGTACCAGTAAGATCAGTTACCAGGTAAACATACTTTGAAAGATATTAACTTGGACTGTTGTTAGTGATGTATTAAATAATTTGCACAAACCTATCTTCTGAGAATTATTTAAAAAGCTTGACAAAACATTTAAAAAAATATGCTTGAAAAAATCATCGAGCTAATAACATAGTGAAGTTCTTTCCTAGGATATGTGAGCCAGGAAGTAGGACAGAAATCCAAGAGATGAACTGAGAATGAGGGAGAGTCCTCAACTCCTGTGGACATCTTCTGATTCCACAGGGGACCACTGAGAGGCTGAAAGGATGAAATGAGGGATTTACCATTCTTGTGGATCTAGGGAGAGAAAATTACAGCCCATGGCCTGATAAATAGGAACTGATGAACTCTTTACTTCCAGCTGGGAATCTGAATGTTCCCATTCATGAAGTAGAGTGAACTGTACATAAAAGGCACTGCACAATTTGCAATTCAGCTATTAAGTCTGTCAATTCCAGAAACTGGATTGATGTGATCCTTGAATGCCGGTGTCTCATTTTACTACAGGAAGCAAATGTAAATCCTCTCTGGAGGCAAATATCATCTTTCTAAGCCTCAAATTCTCTCTACAACACTTTCACAATTATTATGTCATACACAAAACAAAACACATCAGGCACATGAGGGGAAACAACAACATAACAAAAACAAAGATAGTCAGACATAGACCAACAAATATAAATATTGGTCCTGCAAGCACTTCTTAATACACATCTTCTAAGATAACCTCCATTATAGAGTCTTTTTACAGGAACCCAAGTAAGCATTACTGAGGGAACAAATGGTCTGGGAAAAGTGACATGAAGATGGAATTCTGGAGCTGGGTTACTTGTTGCTGGGCAAGTAGTGAGGAACCAATGCCTATGGTGTAGATTACAGAGAACCCATGAAACAAGGGAGTTTATGATAGTAAAATTTTCACTGGTGATGGTAAACTTTGATAAGCTACTAGTGGAAGGACATGCTTTCAGAGGTGGTATGAATCAAATGTTTGAGAATCACGTCAGAGTAGCAATTTATGTATGTAACAATGAAACTGGATGGTTCTTGCTGGGGGTAACTAGAGCTTTGACAAGTACAAACAAGTTGAAGGTGATTAATTATTTATTTAAGACTAAAGACTATGTTTGGTAATCACTTGGAAGCATATAGAGTTCATCTTCTGTAGCCAGAAAGCAGAGAAAGTTAACTACCAGTACTAGGATTTAATCTTAAAACTCCAGAGAAGGCAAAATTTGAATCCTAGATTACCTGCTCTCCCAAGAATAGAAATCTGGCTGGGAAAAGATGAAACTTTGAGACTTAGTATAGAAACATTTGTTAATTTTAATTCCCCAGATCACCTGTGTCATTTGAGCCTGGGGAAATGAAAAAAGTCATCATTTCTCTCAAGAAACCAAATGATTTGAAGAGAAATGAAATCTGTGTGAGTAGTTAAATCCTGTATAGGCAGTAAGTGAGATTTTTTAAATATCTATTTTTAAACACTAGTCATAAACAAAGCTAGTAGAGGTGATGGAATTCCAGTTGAGCTATTTCAAATCCTAAAAGATGATGCTGTGAAAGTGCTGCACTCAATATGTCAGCAAATTTGGAAAACTCAGCAGTAGCCACAGGACTGGAAAAGGTCAGTTTTCATTCCAATCCCAAAGAAAGGTAATGCCAAAGAACATTGAAACTACTGCACAATTGCCTCATTTCACATGCTAGTAAGAAATGCTCAAAATTCTTCAAACTATACTTCAACAGTATGTGAACTGAGAACTTCCAGATATACAAGCTGGATTTAGAAAAGGCAGAAGAACCAAAGATCAAATTTTAAACATCTATTATATCATAAAAAAAGGGAATTCCAGAAAAATATCTACTTCTGCTTCACTGACTACTCTAAAGCCTTTGACTATGTGGACCAAAACAAGCTAGAAAATCCTTAAAGAAATGGGAATACCAGACCACCTTGCTTCGCTCATAGCTCAGTTGGTAAAGAATCCGCCTGCAATGCAGGAGACCCTAGTTTGATTCCTGGGTTGGGAAGATCCCATGGAGCAGGTAAAGTCTACCCACTCTAGTATTCTGGCCTGGAGAATTCCATGGATTGTATAGTCCATGGGGTTACAGAGAGTCAGTCACAACTGAGTGACTTTCACTTTCATCACTATTCCTTGCCACAGTGAGGTGTTATCTATTCTTATCTGTTCAGACCACCTTACCTGCCTCCTCAACAACCTGTACACAGGGTAAGAAGCAACAGTTAGAACTTGACATGGAACAGCAGACTGTTTCCAAATTGGGAAAGGAGTACATCAAGGCTATATATTGTCACTCTGCTTATTTGACTTATATGCAGAGTAAATCAGGTGAAATACTGGGTTGGATGACTCACAAGCTGGAATCAAAATTGCCAGGAGAAATACCAATTACCACAGATATGCAGATGATGCTGCTCTAATGGCAGAAAGAGAAGAGAAACTAAAGAGCCTCTTGATGAAGGTGAAAGAGGAGAGTAAAAAATCTGGCTTAAAACTTAACATTCAAAAAACTAAGATCATGGCATCAGTTCCCATCACATCATGACAGATAGATGGGGAAAGAGTAGAAACAGTGGCATATTTTATTTTCGTGAGCTCCAAAATCATTGCTAATGATGACTGCAGCCATGAAATTAGAAGGCAATTGCTCCTTGGAAGAAAACTGTGACAAACCTAAACAGCATATTAAAAAGCAGAAACATCACTTTGCTGATAAAGATCCATATGGTCAAAGCTATGTTTTTTCCAGTAGTCATGTATGGATGTGAGAGTTGGACCATAAAGAATGCTGGGCACCAAAAAACTGATGCTTTTGAATTGTGGTGCTGGAGAACACTTCTGTGAATCCTGTGGACTGCAATGAGATCCAGCTAGTCAATCCTAAAAGAAATCAATCCTGAATATTTATTGGAAAGACTGATGCTGAAGGTCTAATACTTTGGCCACCTGATACGAAGAGCTGACTCATTGGAAAAGATCCTGATGCTGGGCAGAAGAAGATCCTGAAGGGCAAAAGAAGGGGCAACAGAGGATGAGATGGCTGGATCGCCATCACCAACTCAATGGATATGAGCTTGAGTAAACTCCAGGATATAGTGAAGGACAGGGAGTCCTGGCATGCTGCAGTCCATGGGGTCACAAAGAGTCAGACACAACTTAGTCACTGATAAACAACAAGTCACAAAAAAATTTGTAAGAAACTTTACATTGATAACTATAGGAAACAGTGACAGATAAAGACAACAGTGGATTTATATTGCCAGTCACTCCAGGGCATAGCATATTCACTTTTGAATAAAACAACAGGCACACTTGACAGCAAAATATGTTGTCACACACACGCACACACATATGTATATATATCTCTCCCTCTACTTTTTCTTTTTTTACCAAGCACATATAATTGAACTTTTTTTTTTTTGTAGGTTAAAATTTGCTTATAGCATGTGCAGGAATGTTTCTCAGAATATGATGACTATATGATGAAAACTATAATGAAGTTTTACTCACTGTTATTCTTGTGAATATTAATGAGTTTGAGGAACCCAGCACCCTCTGTAAATGCATGTTATGAGTCTGTCTACCCTGAAGCAGAAGGTAGAAACTCAATTACCTAGATTTCCTTATCAGTGGCATGCTAGCATGCAACCTGGGATCCCCAAATGTGGGATATTCAGAAGATAGAAATACAAAATTGCGTGAGAAAACATGTTCTGTACAGAATCCATTCTGGTGCAAGTAACAGTAGAAGCATGCCCTTTCCAAAGCAATTGTGACAAAGTTTCTGGAATCCAGTGTTTGAGTCAACAGTCAAGCTATGGTTTCTGTACCCCTCAGTATTTTTTCCTGTATAATTTGAAAAAGCGAAAGTCTCTTAGTCGTGTCTGATTCTTTGCAACCCCATGGAATATAGAGTTCATGGACTTCTCCAGGCCAGAATACTGGAGTGGGTAGTCATTCCCTTCTCCAGGTGATCTTCCCAACCCAGGATCAAATCCAGGTCTCCCACATTGCAGGCAGATTCTTTATGAGCTGAGCCACCATGGAAGGTCAAGAATACTGGAGTGGGTAGACTATCCCTTCTCAAGGGCATCTTTCCAACCCAAGAATCGAACTGGAGCCTCCTGCACTGCAGGCAGATTCTTTAACAGCTGAGCTACCAGGGAAAATGAAGTCTATGTGTGCAACTCAGAATACTGATAGATATAGTCCTCTTATTCCCACAACATATTTCTTGAATTCCTTAGTAAACACATTCTTTTTTTGTTTTTTCTCTACTTTTGGTTTGCTTGCCCAATGGAAGTAAATATTCAAAGTCTCTGCTGTCCAATACCATAGGCAATATACATATGTAGCTAATTAAAATTAAAGAAAATAAAAAATTAATTTCTTCAGTAACATTATTCTCATTTTAAGAGCTTAATAACCACATATCTCTAGCAGCTATCATATTTGACAACAAAGATATAATCTTTCTATTGCTGAAGAAACTTCTATTGTCAGCACTGCTCTGAAGCATAGACAACTTGACTGGGACATACGTGACTGCATTCAGATTAGAGTTTGTTACTGGGTTGATTGATTCTGTTAACAATTTCAAGTTATGACCTTGATAACATGTGATATTATATTCATCCTTCACTCCATTATTCTATTTGATTTTGCTAGCAAGGTTACAAGTGATCAAATTAGATACAGGGCTCACTTCATTTTAGAGTAACAAAATCAAATCTCATTAGCACTCATTACCAAACACTGAAGGCTTCCTCCTCAGGAATAATATTAAACTCTATTAGTAAAATTTAAAGGCTAACACTAACAGACTCATCCTTTTAGAAAAATATGTTAAGCTTACATTTGAGTATTCATTTTGGTTCCATGACGTGGTCATTTACTGTCTGTACTTGCCTTGCATACTCTTCTTTTTGCTAATTACACTCCATTTCTTATCCACCTCCTCTTTGTTTTTGCAACCTTTGTTCTTCTGTCAACCAAAGTGCTTACCTACCTCCCCTGGCCTAGTGCTTGACTTCAGAAGCAAGTTAACTGGCTGGATTGTGCTGCAGGAATTTACTGCAAGGAGCAAAATTAAATGTAATTAGTTCATTACAACTGCAGCTACCAGAAACAAAACCTCATTTGTTCCTCTTTTTGAGCCCCACCCCTAGACCTGTTCTCACTTTGTGCTTCCTAAAATTTGACTATTTAAACTTCTTTTTCAATGTATGTCTTCCTGTAGTTTCTTTCTTTCTTTTTAAATTTTTCTTCTAAGATAGTCAATTGATTAATGAGAAAGTACTTATGGCTAGAGGGAGCCCTAAACATTGATGAGCCCATAGTGTTAGTCACTCAGTTATGTCCAATTCTTTGTGACCCCATGGACAGTAGCCTTTCAGGCTTCTCTGTCCATGGAATTCTCCAGGCAAGAATACTGGGTAGCCATTCCCTTCTCCAGGGGATCTTCCCGACTCAGGTATCAAATCCAGGTCTTCTGCATTGCAGGAGGATCCTTTACCATCTAAGCCACCAGATGAGCCCACACTGAAATCTATTTGGGCTTGAGTTTGAAATGTCATCCCTGCTTCCTTTCCCTTTGCCATTATAGCTTCACACACTGTTAACAGTGACTATTGCCAGACAGGAACATTGAATTCAGCTGTCCAGGAATGATTTAACCATTCTGGTACTGCCTGCTTCTGCCAGAATATTGCTTTCATCTCCCCCAAATTGTTAACTCTTTGAAGCTAAAAGTCCATCTGTTTGTGCTATGAGTGATGTTGGCAAAGAGAAAGGAGGAAAAGAAACTACTGTTTTAGATAGATTTAACATCATCAAATCTGTTGGAGATTTTAAAGAAATCATGTTGTCATAGTGGTCAATTTGGAGGAAACATATATTTAAGTCTTATTTTCTGTATCAGCAAGCAATCCAATAACTTTGTTAGACATTTGATAATATAGTTTCCTGAATTATTCTTTCAAGGTTATGATCATAAAACATATAAATCACTCTAAAACCTTATGGTTTAAACTAATCAGGATTGACTGATGAAATTATAGGGCTTATTTTGTAGGTAAATTTTACCAATAGGCTTCAACTGGTTCACACATTATGAAAAATTTGGTATGATAACAATAATCCCACAAACTCAAAGGGCTTAGAGCTTAATAAAATTGTCAGTGTGAACTAACACCAAGCAAGTTGACATTTACTTTGATAGATACAAGTTAGGCATGATTATAAATGATCGCTATACTGGCAGTTAAAACTGAGGATACAGAAGACAGGTTGAGGTCTGATTTAAATTCACACATCCAACCTACAAGGTTTACAAAAGGCATCTTCTCTTTACTTACAGACATAGACTGATCTATGTCACCATTTGAACACAAGTTAATAAGTGAAAAATATTGGTACGTGTAAATTCAGGCAAAGTCACATCTAAAAATCTGCCCTATTACACCACTCTGCAAAAGAGAAGGGGTTTGAATTCTGTATATTAAGTATCTGGTGGAATACAATGTCACAGTACAAAACATGCTATGAGTGTCAGCTTTTAAATGTAAAACATCTAACAGGAAAAGCCACCATTAGTCTATTCAAATAGTGTATTTTCCTCTTCATTGTTTTACATTTGAGCAATACTAAAAAAAACAGAAATTTAAGAACTTGAAACAATGAGAAATACCGCATGTTTTTTTATAGCTATATATTATATAAATGTAAGTAGTAACTTTTAATTTACCAGTTTTTCAGCTACATTTCATAACCTAAATTTATTTCAGAAGAGACATTAAATGCACATTCTCAAGCACAGTTTACTCTTTACAATGTCCCTGTTCCAGCCTATTTTCCAATAATTAAAGTTTACTTTTTGAAATAAATAATTTAAAGCTTTCTTGTATTTATAACTACATTTGGAAGTATAGCTTAGAATGAGCATAATGGCTCATTTCTCTAGCAATTATTTTTTTCATAGATTAGAAAGGCACTAATCAACACATGTTCAGTTCAGTTCAGTTCAGTCACTCAGTCGTGTCCAACTCTTTGCGACCCCATGAATCACAGCACGCCAGGTCTCCCTGTCCATCACCAACTCCCGGAGTTCACTCAAACTCATGTCCATCAAGTTGGTGATGCCATCCAGCCATCTCATTCTCTGTCATCCCCTTCTCCTCCCACCCCCAATCCCTCCCAGCATCAGAGTCTTTTCCAGTGAGTCAACTTGTCGCATGAGGTGGCCAAAGTATTGGAGTTTCAGCTTTAGCATCAGTTCTTCCAATGAACACCCAGGATTGATCTCCTTTAGAAAGGACTGGTTGGATCTTGCAGTCCAAGGGACTCTCAAGAGTCTCCTCCAGCACCACAGTTCAAAAGCATCAATTCTTTGGCGATCAACTTTCTTCACAGTCCAACTCTCACACCCAATCAACACATGTAGGTCACCAAAAAATTATAAAGGAAAGATCTTAACTTCCCATCTTCCCAAAGCATGTACAGCTAATCATCCAAGTCCCTAACACCTGGCAGGTAGCACCTCAGTGGAATTTGTCTTTAATCACCCACATCTGTAGATGCAGTATCAACCCCCAATAATTTTCAGTGTCATATCAGGACAAGAGCAATGTAATTAAATCTTGTAATTATGAGTGTTTTGGGATAATTGTCATATTGTCACATGAAAACATGTTGCTTATGGTCCTTCTTGATTCTTCTATAAATATGTTAGATATCTATTAATAGGTCAATAATTTGCTCTTCTCACCTCTGATTTGAAATTATATTTTGCAAAGTTATTTGCTGATTCTTTCTAGCTGTTTATATTTTTATCACTTTCAAAAGATGCCAAGAATATGTCATGTAACTCTGGAAAAAATGTCTATGCAGAAAAAAATATTCTAAGACTATTCATAAAATAAGAATAAGCTGATTTCTTATGGAATCAGATTTGTAACCATGTAAGACCCTCTTCTTATTTCTGGCAATCTGTTTCTTAACACCTGCTACTTAACACTTCATAGAAGCCAAGTCTAGATGAACTGGCATGCTTCATAATCTTACACATACATTAATGTCATTAAGGGTAGTAAAAACAATCAATGTTTACTATAAACTAACAGATTGAAATCTAGAATGAATAAGTTTATCTACTTCTATCATACCACAAAACTAAAAACAAAGGATAGACAACCATCATCATTTTAAATATACATTTCTCTGATAATAGCTCAACCACCTGCCTTCACATTTTATATATACACACATATAAATTAATGTTAAATGAAACTTCAGATCTTATATATCTAAATTCCCAGTAGATATTCCACACAGTATTATTAACAAGCCTCAGAGACCATTATTTTCATTTAAATTCCACTAGTAGGCAAAATCTAAATGTCAAAACTTACCATAATGTTTATGAGTGGATAAATATTAGAAATCACAGCTCTTGAAATAAATCTTAAGTAAGTCATTATTAGGGGCTTACTACTTTCAGCATCTGACATTTACTACTTTTATGTATTAGTTTTATTTCTTATTAAATATCCTTCTGTTTTGAAGATAATCTATTAAGAAAAAAGTGACCTTTTTTCCTTCGAGGTTTACTTAAACATAACATCACCTTTGTAATGATAACTTTATATTTAATTCAGTTCAGTTCAGTTTCTCAGTCGTATCTGACTCTTTGCAACCCATGAACTCCAGCACACCAGGCCTCCTTGTCCATCACCAACTCACGGAGTCCACCCAAAACAATGGTGTCGGTGATGCCATCCAACCATCTCATCCTTTGTTGTTCCCTTCTTCTCCCGCCTCAATCTTTCCCAGCATCAGGGTCTTTTGCAATGAGTCAGCTCTTCGCATCAGGTGGCCAAAGTATTGGAATTTCAGCTTCAACATCAGGTCCTCTAATGAACACCCAGGACTGATCTCCTTTAGAATGGAATAGTTGGATTTCCTTGCAGTCCAAGGGACTCTCAAGAGTCTTCTCCAACACCACAGTTCAAAAGTACCAATTCTTCTGTGCTCAGCTTTCTTTATAGTCCAACTCTCACATCCATACATGACCACTAGAAAAATCATAGCCTTGATTAGACAGACCTTTCTTGGTAAAATAATGTCTCTGCTTTTTAATATGCTGTCTAGGTTGGTCATAACTTTCCTTCCAAGGAGCAGGAGTCTTTTAGTTTCTTGGCTGCAAACACCATCCACAGTGATTTTGGAGCCCAGAAAAATAAAATCAGCCACTGTTACCACTGTTTCCACATCTATTTCCCATGAAGTGATCGGACCAGATGCCATGATCTTAGTTTTCTGAATGTTGAGCTTCAAGCCAACTTTTTCACTCTCCTCTTTCACTTTCATCAAGAGGCTCTTTAGTTCCTCTTCACTTTCTGCCATAAGGTTGGTGTCATCTGTATATCTGAGGTTATTGATATTTCTCCCGGCAATTTTGATTCCAGCTTTTGCTTTGTCCAGCCCAGCATTTCTCATGATGTACTCTGCTTAGAAGTTAAATAAGCAGGGTGACAATATACAGCCTTGACGTACTCCTTTTCCTATTTGGAACCAGTCTGTTGTTCCATGTTCAGTTCTAACTGTTGCTTCCTGACCTGTATACAGGTTTCTCAAGAGGCAGGTCAGGTGGTCTGGTATTCCCATATCTTTCAGAATTTTCCACAGTTTATTGTGATCGACACAGTCAAAGTCTTCGGCATAGTCAATAAAGCAGAAATAGATGTTTATCTGGAACTCTCTTGCTTTTTCAATGATCCAGCGGATGTTGGCAATTTGATCTCTGATTCCTCTGCCTTTTCTAAAACCAGCTTGAACATCTGGAAGTTCATGGTTCACGTGTTGCTGAAGCCTGGAGAATTTTGAGCATTACTTTACTAGAGTGTGCTGCTGTGGCTAAGTCGCTTCAGTTGTCTCCGACTCTTGCGACCCCATAGACGGCAGCCCACCAGACTCAGCCATCCCTGGGATTGCTGTCCCAGGCAAGAACACTGGAGTGGGTTGCTATGTCCTTCTCCAATGCATGAAAGTGAAAAGTGAAAGTGAATTTGTTCAGTCACGTCCAACTCTTCGCAACCACATGGACTGCAGCCTACCAGGCTCCTCTGTCCATGGGATTTTCCAGGCAAGAATACTGGAGTGGGTATGAGATGAGTCGGAGAAGGCAATGGCAAGCCACTCCAGTACTATTGCCTAGAAAATCCCATGGATGGAGGAGCCTGGTAGGCTGCGGTCCGTGGGGTCGCTAAGGGTCGGACACGACTGAGCGACTTCACTTTCACTTTTCACTTTCCACTTTCACACATTGGAGAAGGAAATGGCAACCCACTCCAGTGTTCTTGTCAGGAGAATCCCAGGGACGGGGGAGCCTGGTGGGCTTCCGTCTATGGGGTCACACAGAGTCGGACACGACTGAAGTGACTTAGCAGCAGCAGTAGCATGAGATGAGTGCAATTGTGTGGTAGTTTGAACATTCTTTGGTATTATCTTTCTTTGGGATTGGAATGAAAACACCTTTTCCAGTCCTGTGCCCACTGCTGAGTTCTCCAAATTTGCTGTCATATTGAGTGCCACACTTTCACAGCATCATCTTTCAGGGCTAGAAATATCTCAACTGGAATTCCATCACCTCCACTAGCTTTGTTTGTAGTGATGCTTCCTAAGGCCCACCTGACTACATTCTAGGATGTCCAGCTCTAAGTGAGTGTGAATTATCACACCTTCGTGATTATCTGGGTCATGAAGATCTTTCTTGTACAGTTCTTCTGTGTATTCTTGCCACCTCTTCTTAATATTTTCTGCTTCTGTTAGGTACATACTATATCTGTTTTTTATTGAGCCCATCTTTGCATGAAATGCTCCCTTGGTATCTCTAACTTTCTTGAAGAGATCTCTGTAAAGGCAATTGGGCTGTATCATTAATATATTATTAAAATCTGAATGCTGTGAAAGATTGAAGTAAAAAACAGAAGGAGGCATCAGAGGATGAGATGGTTTTATAGCATCACCGACTCAATGGTTGTGAATCTGAGCAAACTCTGGGAGATAATGGAGGACAGAGGAGCTGGTGTGCTGCAGTCCATGGAGTTGCAAAAAGTTTGACATTACTCAGCAACTGAACAATATAAACAATAAAATCTAAATGAAATTTAACAGAACAAAAATGCAACTTAATTATGTATAAAATATACAGATGTTGCTACTGTGTATTAAAAAAAAAGATACATCATTTAACCTATGAGAATCCAAAGGAAAGTAATGCCTCAAAGACTTGATTATACATAGCGGACAAAGTCTTGGGCAGAAGGGTAATCCTGGACATAATTTAATGTACTCTGATTATTATACTTTTATCCTAACAAGATTAAGAACTTTATATTTTGAGCTTTTATTGGAATTTCAGTCTACAGGATCTCAACATAATGAAATTACTTCATCAACTGAGATTTTATCTCATGATGACTTTGTCTAACTGGTTGTTTAAATTGACTATTCCCAGTTTAGGTTATCTGGATGAACAAGCATAGTTCATTTATATACTGTTGGATGAGACTATGATCATTCTATCTAAAAAGAAAGAAAGGCTCAGTCACTGCTCAAGCCATAGACTTCAAGATGTGTTCATCCTAAGTTGCTTCAGTCATGTCCAACTCCTTTGAACCCCATGGGCTATATCCCACCAGGTTCCCCCTGTCCATGGGATTCTCCAGGCAAAAATACTGAAGTGGGTAGCCATGCCTTTCTCCACAGGATCTTCCTGACCCAGGGATCAAACTGGCATCTCTTACAACTCCTGTATTGGCAGGTAGGTTTTTTTTTTTTTTTTTTTACCACTAGCACCATCTGGTAAGACACAGACTTCAGCATAGCCTCTAGTTAAATATTAGGACAGTGGTTTTCCACCAATATTTTATGAGGCATCTACATGGAGATAACGCTGATGGGAGAATACATGTGGGGAAGAAAAACAGATTCTAGTGGAGAGAATTTATGAGAGGATACTTCATGAAAAGTTTCAGTTTTCAGTTCAGGCTAAACTGAGTGCCAATAAAAAGGAAAGGAGTCCAGAATATTCCTACAAGCAGAATTTTCTCCTAAAAGGCTTCACTTTATTTGATTTTAAGCTTCATTTACTAGGTTCTGTTGTTTCTTTTATATCTTTTTCAGGTATGGGTAGGTAATGCTATACCAGACATGATGAGGAGCAGAAGATAGTCCCCAGTAGAGGGAGTTTCCAGGCAGTGCTAGGGATATAGAAGTCAAAGGGGGGGTCTATAGGGAGAAAGAAAAAAGGAAATTGGAAGAAGAAATATTTTAAAATAAAAATTTTCCTTTTAAAAAGTTTATGCTGTATAATATAAATTGCCATCTCAATCTTCTTGCTTAACTTCATTAAAATATCATTTTCTATTTGATGCATTAGATTTTTTTTGAAAGATACTAAAAGCATGACTTAGGCTGATTACCTTTCAAGGAAACTTTAAGATAGCTATTTGACTGCAATCATTTCACAATTAACACTTAAGGGCTGTCTCAACTTGAGGCAACTGTTGCTGATTTTTATATAACACCTTCTACTTCACCCCAACAGGACCATTAGACCACTCCTTGAATCCCAGCTGCCCAGCAGGCCTGGGTATGGTCTCGGGCACAGGAGCTGTCATAATCTGAAAACAGTTTCTAGGCTAGGAATAAGTTGAAATCTGTCAGAACTCAGCACTGCTGACCGTTTAGGAGACTGAAAGGGCAATCTTGCTGATATTTTTTCTTTTGCTATGCAGAAACTTTAACGATTGATATAGTTCCATTGGTTGACTTTTGATTTGTTGTTTGTGCTTTTTTTGTCATATACAAAATATCATTGCCAAGACCAATGCTAGAAAGCTTTTTTCCTGTTTTCTTCCAGGAGTTTAATGATATCAGGTCTTATGTTTAAACCTTCAATTTGTTTTGGGTCAATCTTTGTGAGCGGTGTAAGATAGGGATTGAATTTAATTTTTCTACATTTTGTCATCCTGTTTTTTCAATACCAATCACTGAAGGTATTATCAATTCTCCAGTGGGTATTCTTGGCTACATTGTAAATATTAGTTGATCGTGTGTGTGTGTGTGTGTGTGTGTGTTTGGCGGGGGTGTTAATTCTGGGCTCTCTAGTCTGTTTGACTGGTCTATGTGTCCATTAAAGAACCTGTTTACCAATGGATAGATGGATCAAAAAGAGGGAATATTATTCAGTCATCAGAAGTAAGGTGATCCTGACATTTTTTACAACATGGATGCACCTTGAGGACATTTTGCTAAGTGAGGTAAGTCAGACAAAGGAGGACAAACACTGTATGGTATCACTTCTATGTGGAATCTGAAAGAGCCAAACTCATGAAAACTGAAAGTAGAAAGGAGGTTACTGGGGGCAGGGGTGTCAGGAATAGAAGAGATTTATACATTTGCAAATAGTAGATAAATCCTGAAAATCTAATGCATAGTATAAACAACAATTCTGTATTATTAACATCAAACTTGCTAAAAGACTATATCTCAATTAACACTACAAAGAAATAATAAACTTGTGATGTGATACAGGTGTTAGTTAATACTGTGATGGTGATTATAGTGCAATACATCAATGTATCAAATCAACATGTTGTACACCTTAAGCTTACATGATGATATACATCAAATATATCTCAATTAACAAAATAGCAGTCTTGGAGGTATGTGGGTTTCCCTGTTGGCTCAGTGGTAAGGAATCATCTACCAATGAAAAGGACATGGATTCAATCCCTAGGTCTGGAAGATCCCCTGGAGAAGGATATGGTAACCCTCTCCAGTATTCTTGCCTGGGAAATCCCATAGATAGAGGAGCCTAGCAAGCTTCAGTCCATGGGATCACAAAAAAGTCAAATACGACTTAGAGACTGAACACGCACTACAAAAGTTAAAACAGAACCTCAAGGTGGTGTTTAAGCAAGAGCCAAGACTGTCTACAGGAGGGTCACCTCATCTAAATTAGAGGAGACTTTCAAGGATAATGGACACCTTCTTCATGATAGAGCAGACATCGGTATGGTAATTGAACTGTTGCAGTTTAAGCATTCATCTAACTTAAGTATATTTGTCCTTTTGGATTTTCAAACTGCTTTGTTTCCTCTAATATTGCTCATTTCCACATAAGCTCTCATTCAGAATTTCTAATTTTAAATAACTTATGTAACTTTTTTATACTTACTTGAAGAATAATTGAAAAGGAAAATGAGAAAAGTAAATCAGATTTATTTCTGGCAACATAAAATATAGATATTTATAGCAAAGCTGGAAATGAGGGTCTCTTAAGAGTTTTCCAAAGTGTGTCAGCTAGTAGCATGGGGTTTTAGATCTTTTCTTTCCTGAAATCAGTCTTCCTGGAAATAAGGAGTCAGTTCAGGAGATCAGTAGAATTGAACTAACAGAAGAACTGAAACCTTGAAAAGGGTTAGTAATTACGTGCATACCGACAAGATCTGAAGATACTGATAAGTCACTGTGAAACAGGGGTGGAGTCATTAGAAGCACCTCAGTCACAATATGCAAGATCCCATTCCCTTCAATAGATTTTGGCAGTGATCTATTGACACCAGGCAAAGCAGGCAAAAGTGTAGCTAATACAAATGTTATGTATTTGCCTGGGTAAGTTCAACATCGGGGCTTGATCTCAGGATGATACATTGATGAATTCCCTTGCTTTCTCTAGAATAAATTTCTAGAGTAGAGAGACAGGTATTTTCTACAGATTCCCTATTTATACTACATTAGCCAAGTATTTTGAGGATATTATGCTTCTATTAAATGTCAGTCTCCAAATTCTTTAATAATTTCATGGAGATTTACCAGCTACTATTTCCCTGGATAAGTATCTTTAAAATTTTTCTGCTATATGGAAGCATGATGGAATAAAGAAATCTAAAGGTATGTGAATAGTTTAGGTTTGTTTACTCTTGTAAAATTTGTAAGGTCAGGTTTATTTCATTCATGCTTTTGGTTTTGATTGGTATTTTTACCCTAATTATGAAATAATATATAATATTACTTAAAATTAGAATGTGTATAAAGATAATAATTATTTCAGGTTACTTTAAATATCATTGTAAAAGGATTATTTTACTCTTGATTGGTTAGATTCAATTTCCTATTATAGTGACATAAGATTAAAGGTATTTAATAATTGCAGACCAAGTATATAGTCACAATTAGCTCAGTTTTAAAGGGGTCAAAGGGTCTAGCATTTCATTCGTGTTGAGACATCAGAATGAAAGACTGCATGTAAAGGGTGCACTGTCAATGGCAGCGGTATGACCCAGAAATAGATGGACTTCATCTTTTTGCCCCCAGTGTACTGAATGGTTTTAAGGGTCTTATATGCTGCTGGTGTGGGGAGAAATGTCCCCTATTACTTACATATTCATAACTACTAATTCAGGAGATAGAGAAAATTCTAATGCTCTTTTGAGTGGCAGGACTATAAAAATAAAACAGACCTCATTTTAGCTTCCTAAAACCATATTTCGAGCATAGAATACCTGTGCTCTAGAGCCAAAATACACAGTGAAGAAGCAAGGAGCCTCAGCTGGTGAGTAGAACTCTATATCAATGTTAAGGCTAAATACTTTATAATCTCAACTGTGCCAAGCTTGGTAGCAATGAAGACCAGTCATAAGCATAGTCACATTTTTTTGCTATCCCAGCATTTCTTCTGCTTTCCATTGATAATAGCACCCTGACTCTCCTCTACTCTGTCATACTCTGACTACAAGATAAATCCAGAGGTCTGCCCTTACCAAGACAAAAATGAACACAGTAGAGAATTAGCAGAGCTTATATAGATGCTATTCTGATTCCCAGTAATTTAAATTAGAAGCACAATGACACAGGAACAGAAAAATGAATGGATTTCATTCATTGAATCAGCGGTATTCTTTCACCATTGTCAATGTGTTTTTTTATTTAGAGCTTTGTGGATTTATTGCAGCACTTTTACATAATAGTTTTAGTCTCAAGCATTCCTATCAATTCCGTGGGCTAATATCTTCCAAATAAGTTCCTTTTATGATTAAACTGGCTAGTGTTAGTTTTGGTTAGTGCTGCCAAAAATCATAATTAACATAATAAACTGAGAGTATGGGGAACATTTGCAATTATTCTTATATGTAACAGTGGGAAAAACTAAATTGTTTAGCCTTTTTTGCATTTTGCTTCATTTCAATAATACATTTATGACATATTTACCAAAGTAGCTCTCAAATATGCTGTGTTCTCTGTGATAAGTAATAAAGATCTTAGTTCCAGGTGCCACAAGCTAGTTCTAAACAATACTTGATCGTTTTGTAACAAGATCAGCAAAAAAGCCCTTATTACAGAGTGAATACACTTAAGATAGAGTAAATGTAAGTCAGTTACTATAACTTGAATATAGAGTTATTAATCTGATCTCCAATGTAAGTACTGAAATATTTAAGATATGTTGAAATCTCACCATTAGCTGATTGTAGGCATATTATCTACTGCAAAATCTGTGAACCAGGGGATGTGAAACTGAAAAATCATCTCCCTTGAGAATTGTGTGTGTGTGTGTGTGTGTGTGTGTGTGCGCATGCACGCACATTATTCTTTATACTATTTGCTAATAAACTCATGTCATACCATAATCATGTCATAATCATGACAAAAGTGATCTCTTCTTATATCATGTATTCTTGGAAATATTTTGAGGAAGAAAATCTATGAAAAACATTATGAAGCTTTTAGATAAGAAGAGGGACTTGAAGAACTAGAATTTTTATGTAAATAAAATCTGGTCTCTTTTCCGTGTCTTTGCTATTGTTAATAATGCTGCAGTGAACATGGAAGTACAGATATCTCTTATGTCCATCAGTGAATGAATTAAGAAGATATTATATATATAATATTTATACAGAATGGAATAGTATTCAGCTATGGGAAAGAAGGAAATCCTGCTGTTTGCAACAACTTGGATGAATCCTGAAGTCATTATGCTAAGTGAAATACAAATACTGCATCAGATAAGTGGTGATTGTAGCTAATGACACTATATTATATACTTAGAAGTTGCTAACAGAATAGAATTTACATGTTCTAATCACAAAAGAGAAATGGTAATCATGTGAAGGAATGAAGGAATTAGCTAATATCCCTCATGGTTCAGATGATAAAGAGTCAAGCTACAATGCAGGAGACCCGGGTTTGATACCTGGGCTGGGAAGATCCCCTGGAGAAGGAAATGGCAATCCACTCCTGTAATCTTGCCTTGAAAATCCCATGGATGGAGGAGCCTTGCAGGTACAGTCCATGGGGTTGCAAAGAGTCTGACACGACTGAGGACTTCACTTTCACTTTCATGGCAATAATCATTTTGCAACCTATATTGTATGCAAATCAATGTATACCTTAAATTTAAACACAATGAGTAAACAATCTGCCTGCAATGCAGGAGACCCAGATTCAAAGCCTGGATAAGGACAATCTATGGAGAAGGGATGGAGAAGGCAATGGCAAGCCACTCCAGTACTGTTGCCTAGAAATCCCATGGATGGAGGAGCCTAGTAGGCTGCAGTCTGTGGGGTCGCTAAGGGTCGGACACGACTGAGCGACTTCACTTTCACTTTTCACTCTCCACTTTCACACATTGGAGAAGGAAATGGCAACCCACTCCAGTGTTCTTGCCTGGAGAATCCCAGGGACGGGGGAGCCTGGTGGGCTTCCGTCTATGGGGTCACACAGAGTCGGACACGACTGACGTGACTTAGCAGCAGTAGCAGCATGGAGAAGGGAATGGCTATCTGCTCACAGAGGAGCCAGGTGGGCTACAGTCCATGGGGTGGCAAAGGGTTGGACACGACTGACTGACTGACTAATACTTTCACACTTCCAACACTATGTGTCAATTATATCTCAACAAAGCCAGAAAGAAAGTGATCTCATTTGTATTCATGAGTTGATAGGCAAACTGCAAAAAGACATTCTGAAGTGTCAGTTATCTTTTAACAAACAAGAATGAGCTATTTGGAGAGATTTGGTAGCTAATTAATCAAAGTAGCACTGAAAGATATAGATGTTTGATTGATAACAAAGGTCAAAGCCAGAGTAAAAGCCCAAAATGCTGCAGCAAAATGGAACACTCCTTAGAAAAGCAGCACTGCCATAATGTTCCAAATATAGAAATACAGAAGGAAAGAACTCAACAGGCCTCTCTATGGTAAAGGATAATGACAGCTGCAATGTGGAAAAGTCACCTCAGATCCTAATTTGTTCCTCACTTTGAGGCCTCTTTTTTAAAGTAAGTGCCATCAGTAGTTTAGAACATAGTACATTTGGGATCTAGGCTATACGGGAAGTGCCAAACGTATTTTACATGACATGTGCACCATTCACAAAACTTAACACATCTATGTAGATTGTTTTCAACTATAGGAAAGATCTAACCATAATTCTTTGAAAATAAAATATGACCTTTTCATATTTTACTATATTTGTAATAATGACATGCTTATCATAGTACATTTACATTGAACATAAGTTTATCTTTCCCTGTAATGATAATGTATTTTACAACTAATGAAAAGTTATTCACTGAAATGAAGTAATCTTAATGGAGCAATCACACTAATATACTTTTCTAATAAATGGAGTGCGAATTATTGATCCCGCAAGGGAACATATTTTTAAACAAAAATTATTAGTTGTTTCAAATAAACTTTATTTGTCTGTATTTGAACTACTGGATGTCAGTTCTCTAAATCTTTATACTTCCCACTGGATTTAAGTATGATAGTTCACTAAGCAACTTTACCATCTGCTTCCTCAAGACATATACTTTCTTCTAGAAGGAAGATACTGCTTTGAAAGAATATTACCCGTACGAAGAAATGTTTCAAACACAAGGTTCATTCTTTCAATTACCTCAACAGCTGGTGTTGTGTGTTTACATTTATACAGAAGAAATCTTACAAAGACATATTGTGCAACTTCAAGTAATTTAGATTTGTCACAGTCCTGGGAAAACATAGTGGCAACTAATTCAAACAAGCTTGTAAGTCTCAGAGGCAAGGGATTTTTAAAGACAAAATTCAGTTTTTAACCAGTGAAGTTATGGAACAAATCTATAAAACAGGATGGGCCAGCCTTTGGAAGCACTATGTATAGGACAGGTGATTTAGTCACCTGCTGTGAAAAGAACTGGATACTCACTCAATATTAGTGATTATACACTCACTTGAAGGGTCAGTTTTGAGGATATCATATGATTGAATAGTCTAGTAGTATGACACTGTGAAAAAGTATGAACTTTGCAGCCAGATAGATGTTATAGTTCTGACTCCACAATTTATGCTCACCGTATTTCACTTCCTTAAGTGTGTGAGCCTCAGGCACTACATACTTAGTATTAGGCTAATAATGCCTATTTAAGCATTTTGTGAAATGCTACAAAATGCTCACCATTTTCCCCATCATCTAGCAAAGATCATTGTTAAAATAATGTAAGTCAAAGCAAGAGGAAAAAGTACTAAACTACCAAATTGTAACAGGGAAGACTCAATTTTGACTCTTCCAGGCTAGATCTGTTTCTTTGGCTGCTTTTGTGGTTATAATCACACATAATGGCCTGCCTCAGAGAATCCTGCCCCTCAGCCTGACTGTTAAGCTTAAGTGCCTTTTTTCAGAAACCTGTCCACCAATAGAAGTCGGGAAGGAAGAAATTAACACTTCCTCCTGCCTAAGGCTTGCCATTCTAGGAGATACTTGCAAGATTAGATGGCCTTTTTACTTGTTTCTTCACCCCCTCATCTCTGATCCATAAAAGAACCTGCCGTCCAGACCCCAAAAAGATGGTTAGCTTTAGACGCAGTCTGCCATTTATGTCAACTGGCTTTCCATATAAAGTCATACTTCTCATCTCAACACCTCATTTCTCGGGTTCACTGGCCTTTCATGCAGTGAGCAAAGTGAGCTTGGACTCAGTAGTAATCTCTTCTATTTCCAAGTAGTTACAGAAGAATTTATCAACACTAATAGCAAAGAGGTCTAGTATCCCTCACTTGGTTTTCCCCTTCCTGTTGGATTTTTCCGCAATTACTAGGAAGCTCAGGTAATGCAAAAGAGAATTTGTCTAACTCCCATACCCAAGCAGAGCTGAGCTGGACTCCATGGTCTAATAAGATGATGCTGACATGTTCAAGGAAGATGCTTCAGTTGTCCAGTTTTCTGAAAGGAGCCCCAGTTTTCTCTGAAGAACAAAAGTCTATTTTCTTAATTCCATTTATTTTTTTCTAAGAATATCCCATGATGGATTCCACAATTACAAATTTTAGTGCCTCTATTTCAGACCTATGCTTACCCAACCCTAAAGGCAAAGGCAGCCTCAGAAGACCTGGTATAAATATAGTTTTGTTGGGTAGTTTCCAATAGGAAAAAGGAGTCCAGAATGGCGGTGGCTAAAAGGAAAAGAAGGGAAAAGCCCATGGAAAATAGAACAAAGGAAGGTCCAAGGACCAGAATGAGGACCTCAGGTGACACAAACAGCCCTCCTGGCTAGCCCAATTTACATAGGACAGGATCAGGGGAGGAGAAAAAAAATCATATAAAAAGAGGGGCCAAAATTAAGCGGAGGCAGGGGTGGGGGTGGGGTGGAGTGGGGGGCATCTCCTTCCTTAACGTTTTTTGAGTCGACCCACTCTCACATCTGGAGGATGTATTTTCCTTTGCTTTCTAAATAAAACTGAGCTGTAACACTAGTCCATCTGTTGCTTCAAATTTTTACTGTGGTGAGACAGATCCGAGAAAATTACACACTCCTCCAACAGTTTCAGGTTTATAAAATAAGATCCATGTTGTCTTTAAGATTAGGCAAAGAAAAAAGTAAACTTGATGGATGCGTATAGGGAACACATACTGAGGTTGTAACACTGACCTTGGTTGCTCTGTATCTAACCAACAAACAAATTTAACGGCACTTTGGCACATTTTTAACTAACTCTAGAGAATACTCTGGGAGAAGGCAATGGCACCCCACTCCAGTACTCTCGCCTGAAAAATCCCATGGACGGAGGAACCTGGTAGGCTGCAGTCCATGGAGTCGCTAAGAGTCGGATACGACTGAGCAACTTCACTTTCATTTTTCACTTTCATGCATTGGAGAAGGAAATGGCGATCCACTCCAGTGTTCTTACCTGGATAATCCCAGGGACGGCGGAGCCTGGTGGCTGCAGTCTATGGGGTTGCACAGAGTCGGACACGACTGAAGCGACTTAGCAGCAGAGCAGCAGCAGCAGAGAATACTCTCATTAGTTTTTTTTTTTAAACACGGTACATGAAGGTACATATGTATATATATTCCAGTAGAAGTAGACACTTAGAGTGAAATTCCCAGGTGTGATATACATTGGCTCTATTTAGCCTGACTTAGGACATGTCCTATGCTGATCAATCACTGTGCTTCTGATTCATCATGCCTGTTCCTGTGTTTACATAGAATAGTTGCATGTTGGACATCACTAATCAAATTATATGAATTATAATTAATCATGGGAGAGGGGTATCTCCCAAGGAAAATCAGGGTGCTATTATCAGAAGGAAAATAAATGGATATAGGACAAAAAGCAGTAGGAGTGTATGTGTATAAACATACGCTAGAACATCACATTGCTTTTTGCTTTCCTCATATTCTTATACCAAACTGGTTCTGGTGTTGAATAATTAGAAGCTGATAACAGCTGAATGAATGAATTTTTATATGCTATTTTAATTTGTTTGCCTCTGACCTCTTCTAGTTCCTTTGCAGTCCCATGCTAATTCACTAATGAATTAGCACCTGTCTCATCAGTTGTCAGTCCTTCTCTAAGCCCTGAAACAACTCTGATCTGATCAAGAAAAAAGTATGTGTGCATTTTAGAATAGAACAAACCTTCAGATACCCAAATGTGACCCAAAAATCAGGTCAGAGAAAGACAGAGAGAAGGGAAAACAAGAAAAGGAGCAAAGATAACATAAAGCTATTTCCACTGTATAAAGCTCTATTTTTCTCTTATTTATTCCCTCTGGCAAGTAATGGCTTATTCTATAACCTTTCATGCTAGTAAAAAGTAACTGTTTAATCTTTTCTGACCTACAGGAGCCTGCCTCAGTCTCTTCGTTCTTTATGTTCTACCTAACCCTATACCTCAGAATTAATATATGAATAAAAAGTGTTTTGCTTTTCTCCCCGACTCCCTTCCCCTTTCTTACCTTCATTTTCTAGTCCTTTAATAAGTTCCAAGACATGGCAATGCCTATTAAGCATCCTATACCCTTCTTGAGAGGCTATTTAAGAAATAATAGACAGGGTTAATACCCTGCATACTTGTGATAAGTGAAACTGGATCCCCTGTTGGTCAGAAAAAATGTTCCTAAGACGTGCAGTTTTCCCACCATTCTTTTATCCCTCAAGACAGAATCTCACCAGTTTCTCTGTGTAATCAGCTTGGGTGTCAACCGAAATGTAAATGGCTGCTTATCTTTCAAGTCTCTCTATTCCAGTCCTGTCTAAATTCAGGTGATGCAAGAAAAAAAAAAAAAAAGGCACTGTTCTCGGAAGAAATACAATTTTAATTTTTCCATTGCAATCTCAAGGGGAGACATTGGACATGTTCCTCCTATAATTAGAGACCTACAGCTAAAATGGAAACAACATGGGGACAAAACTTTAAAAAACTTACATGTCCTAAGCTGTAAATGTAAATCTACCACACTCTCCTCCCAGCTCTGCTTGTGAGTCAGAGAAAGGGTCCTATGTGATTCACCATTTTTCTAGACTAAAATCACCGCAATAGAAAGCAACAGCCTTGGGTCCTCTCTCCCCAGGGTTTTAGATATCAATTTCTCATTCCATTCCAGAATCTGGTGGCAGTCACAACTGACAAGATGGTAAATTTCCTCTCAATTTTTCTTGCTGAAATTTTATCTCATGGCACCAGCAGTGTGAGTGGTCTCTGGCAATCCACAACTTCTTCTCCATGGTCTCCAGTCCCTGGGGCCTACTCTGGAGCACCAGAAAGCTACTTTGCCCCTAATTTCTAATCTACTCTCTAGTGACAACATAGTATATGCCAGTTTTCCTTTAGAACAAGATCCTGAACTTCATTAATTCTAATAACTTCAATTATTGTGGCCCTTTCACTCACAGATAAATTTCTCAGACACTTTATGCACCTGACTTCCAGGTGTGAACCACTACTTGAATTTCCTGTTTCTTTGCTCCACAATGAAAATAAATGCCATATAAGCCCATAAAACAATTGTATAATATTTTTCTAACAGAAATACTTTGAGGTTTTGGTAAGACATAAACTACCCGAAAGGCCCTTATTCTTCACCATTCTCAGTGTCCTCTCCTTTTGCTGTGTAACTTTGCAGTATCCTTCCAGTTCAACTCTACTTTCAGCCATGTGACTTGCTTTCACTGATTAAAATGTTGAACAGCACTCAGGTATTTGAACTTGCCCTATTTTTTGTATCGGCTTTTTTTTTTTTTTTAACAACCCAATAACATTCCATCCTAGCCTAGAGGATAAGACAGATGTGAAGTATAGCCATTAGCCCCAGTATTCTCAGATAAGTCCAGTCTATATCAGCCAACACACTCAGATATGAGTGAGCAAGTCTTGTTAACAGAGCTGCCATGTTGACTATCTCACATGCGTAAGCAACAATGGATTACTCGTTCGTGACACTGAGGTTTTCAGGTCATCTGTTACATGGCATTATTTTAGCAACAGATGATTGATACATGATTCATACACTGATTTTTAATATCTGATCACCCATCCCACTTCAGTGTCCACATACTTAAAAATGACAATTGATTACCATATTAAGTCAAAATCTCTAAAAACTTTTTGAAAATATAAAGAACCAACTACTGTATGCAATTATGCATTTAAATACATGAATATACTTAAAGAGGAAAACAGCAGTATAATGAAAAAAGATATAAAGTCAGAGGTAATTATAACTGAAACCATTACTTGTTGTTTGTGGGTATTAAGTCTATATGCTCTTCAGAGTAAATAAATCAAGTTGGGGCATATTAATGCAAAGTTTGTTTATTTTACTCTTCAACATAGAGTCATATGATGATAGTAATAAACAAAATGCTAATAGATACTTTGAAATGATCAGTCTTCAGCAAATATATTTATTCTATTCATGTACAGATGTACATTATTCATACTTATTTTCCTCATATCTATAAATTATTAATAGAATATATATAGAAAATCTAGTTTTACCTTTGAGAATTTTTACCAGCCAAGTCTGATCTGGGTTGGGTGAATTTTCTCAGGTAAAGGAGTAAAATATAGATAAATAGATCACATCAATGCACATGAGTTTGGGTGAACTCTGGGAGTTGTTGATGGACAGGGAGGCCTGGCGTGCTGCAATTCATGGGGTCACAAACAGTCGGACACGACTGAGTGACTGAACTGACTGATTCTCATTTAAATAGACTGCTCATGTTTTTAAAGGTTAGAAAAGATTAGATTCATTCAGTTATCATTCACGGGAGACTCATAAAAAAATGTATATATTTTTGGTAGAAAATGAAGAGAAACTAAAAAACCTCTTGATGAAAGTGAAAGGGAAGAGTGAAAAACCTGGTTTAAAACTCAACATTCATAAACTAAGGTCATGGCATCTGGTCCCATCACTTCATGGCAAATAGATGGGGAAACAGTGGTGACAGACTTTATTTCTTTATTTTGTTGGGCTCCAAAATAACTGCAGATGATGACTGCAGACATGAAATTAAAAGACGCTTATTCCTTGGAAGAAAACCTATGACAAACTTAGACAGCATATTAAAAAGCAGAGATATTTTTTGCCAACAAAAGTCTGTCTAGTCAAATCTATGTTTTCTCCAGTAGTCATGTATGGATGTGATGAACACTGAAAAATTGATGCTTTTGAACTGTGGCGTTGGGGAAAACTTTTGAGAGTCCCTCGGACTGCAGGGAGATAAAATCAGTCAATCCTAAAGGAAATCAGTCCTGAATTGGAAGGACTGATGCTAAAGCTGAAACTCCAATACTTTGGCCACCTGATGAGAAGAACTGACTCATTGGGAAAGACCCTGATGCTGAGAAAGATTTAAGGGGATGACAGAGAATGATATGTTTGGATAGCATCACCTATTTGATGGACATGAGTTTGAGCAAACTCCAGGAGTTGGTGATGGACAGGGAAGCCTTGTGTGCTGCAGTCTATGGGATTGCAAAGAGTTGGACATGGCTGAGTGACTGAACTGAACTGATAATTCTTGTTAATGAGGATCGTTGTTTAGCTACTACTACATGATAAGGACATCTTACCTTAGATGCTTACATCTATTCAATATTTCTGAAGACATTAAAATACAAGTAAATTTTTCAAATTTTTACAGTGATTTATACAGAATTTCTTAAATATATGCTTACATATATTTTTGGTTCAGTAAGATAAAATGTGATATTTTAATACTAATAAATATTGGCAATAAATAATACTAAAATTATAAAATCTCCAACTTCAATTTAAGTGAAAAAATAAATAATATTTTAATATGTGTAAGAAGCAGATAATGCATTGTTAAAGATTTCTTTCCTCGTCTATTTATTTTTTTGTTCTTGAATTCTTAGAGGTATAGACTGAAGTGCTTATTGTAGATTCTACAATTATTCATATATTCACTCAACAAATGTCCTGAGTGGTCACCCTTATGACATAATATTCTCCTTCACTTCTCCAAGTCCATTAACATGAAAAAAATGACTGATTTCTGGGATTACAGGAAGTAAAATCTCATCGTCACCATCAGTCATCATTCTGAGATTTTAAAATGTATGAAGCGAAACTGGCAACTAAATGAGAACATGACTCTCATGAACTCATCAGTATATCACCATTAGGAAATATTTTAAGAGGATCACATCACTGGGGAGTCCACAGTTAGACCCTCTAATGTAGCTTTGGAATGAATCACATATGACATGTATAATCACCAAGAATAGGCACTTGATTATGATATTGCTTCACTATCTGCTACCAATTAAAGTAAGAGCTTTTAGAAAAATATCTTCCTAATGGAAGACTCTAACAAGACTCTTTCAAAAGCCCAAATAAAAACATGGGCAAAATATTGTCAGCCGTATTTTCTAAAAAATTCAGGCAAGTCAGATTTCAAATGTGTATAATACCGTTCTCATTTATAGAAATCAAAGAGAGAAAGTCCAAATGAGTCACAGGAAAAGGTTGCCTTGAAAAACAATTCTAATTTATTCATTTAACAAACATTTGTTGGCACCATACAAGTCACTGATGTTGGGAATATAAATATGAAAAATATAATTAGAGTAGCAGAATTTCTAATTAGGTGGATGCTCTAAGAATATGATAAGTTATAAATTACTAAATCTATGTCAAAGCAATGAAATTACAAACTGTAATTTCTTATCATTTATTCTTTACTAGGTGACTGGTATTTTCTTCCTCTTAGCATATGTGTTACTAAAATAACAATTGTTTTAAAACAATGATGACATGCCCTGATACTACCATATCACTACAACTGTGCTTTTATAGTCTGCACCAAGAAATTATCTTTGCTAATTCCTTTCAAGGTTAACTATGAAAAGATATCAATATTGCTGTGTAACATCACTGGGGTTGTTAGTTCTAGATTTTGCTTGTCTAGCTTAGAAGAGTAACATCCAAAACTGGTACCCATCAAAAACTATCTGCCTGTGAAGATTTCACCTTCAGACAGAATGTCAATTTTGATGTAAAAAAAAAATGATGCTTAATTTCCCTTTTACAAGTGAATCACACCATGCTGTGCTGTGCTGTGCTTAGTCTCCCAGTTGTGTCTTTCCTGCCAGGCTCCTCTGTCCATGGGGATTCTCCAGGCAAAACAGAGAGCATGACAATAGGGCCGCGTGAATCTAGTCAAGTGACTTGTCAATGGGACAGAGTTTAATAGAGGAAGGAAGTGTGTAATAGAGGAAGGGAATGTGTCCACAAATGGCCTTAAAGCAACTTGGAACCACATGGGAAAATGAACATAGATACAAATGCTCTAACTCACACAAAAATTCACTCAATAGTCCACAAACATAATTTTTAAAATGCAAAATCATACCTATTAAAGAATAAAATCTATATAACCTTGAGTTTGGTGTGAGTTTGTTTGTGTGTTTTTTTTTAAAGGATACTAGAGTGGCTTGCCATACCTTCATCCAGGGGATCTTTCCAACCCAGGGATTGAACACAGGTCTCCCGCATTGCAGGCAGATTCTTTACTGTCTGAGCCACCAGGGAAGCTCAAATCACATCATGTTAATTGTTTAATTAAGCTGTTTTTTAAAATGAGAAAAATTCTCTACAGAATTGATGACAAATACGTGTTGGAAATAGCTTATATCATATGCCAAAGTATAAAATATTTTTTAAAATATTCTACATAAAGATTGAAACAGAAAATTCATTTCATAGGAATCTGAATGATCAAACAAAACAATCTATATTTATTAATGTATACCATTTGTGACTGTTATATAGATAGGCATACATGATATATTGTACAGTCCTTTGCCTAAAAACTATATGTAACTTTAAATTTTTACCTTTGCAATTTTAGAGAACATATCTAAAGACTTACACATATGCTAGCCAATATAGTATTTAAAAACTAAATATTTTGGTTTAATGTAAGGAATGATTATAATGTTTATCAGTTCAATTATTTTCAAGTATTCTCTTTTGAAACCAATTCATATTATGTCTATACTATCTAGAACTTACCCTTTTTCAGAAACCAAGAGTGTAGTCATGACTTAGAATGAGCCAGCCAATATTTTTCACCCAAACCTCATAAGGTACATGAATCAATTCAGGTATATCAGAGCCAAGTAGATCCTATATAGAGATATGGGGTTCAGTTTTCAGAGTATGAACTTTATTTTCTCTTGTACTACATGCTGAATTGTATGAGCTCAAGGCTGCTGCTAAGTTGCGTCAGTCGTGTCCAACTCTGTGTGACCCCATAGACGGCACCCACCAGTCTCCCCCGTCCCTGGGATTCTCCAGGCAAGAACACTGGAGTGGGTTGCCATTTCCTTCTCCAATGCATGAAAGTGAAAAGTGAAAGTGAAGTCGCTCAGTCGTGTCCGACTCTTAGCAACCCCATGGACTGCAGCCTACCAGGCTCCTTCATCCACGGGATTCTTCAGGCAAGAGTATTGGAGTGTGTTGCCATTGCATTCTCCGGAGCTCAAACCTACTAATAGCCAAAATATGGATTTGGAAAACAGCTTCAACTAAACAAAAGAGCAAATGAAAAGATGTATCTCGGAGTTATTTGAGCTTAAATCCTTATGGCATTTCAGATCTACATACCTGGACTTTTAATTGCACAAAACAGTACATTGCCTTTACTTTCTTTTGAAGAAAATTGATTAGGCACAGAGAGGCAGAGAGAGAACCCAAGGGAGAGCATGGATAAATAGACTGAAAAAACACTGGAATATATTTGCAAGGTAGTGATATCATGAGACTGGCAGTTTTCTGAGGGGGAAAAAAAAGCCAAGAGAAGGAAGAAGAGTGACATAGGAAATGGAGAAAGGGAAAACAGATGAATTGGGCAGTAAGTGAGAAATGATAAGGATTTTAAGAAAAGGATGGAAGGGAAGTTTGATTCTAAAGCTATTAGGGAGGTAGACTTGACAGAATGATTTTGGCAGTTCATGAAACAGGAGCAAAAAGGGAGAGGGAAATATGAAGGGCTGATATACAAGATTTTAAACTGGTACAGTTTCGTGTTGGTTGTCATTAGTCACTGAAATAAGAACGTGGGAAAGTAAAAGGAAAGGTTAGGAAGCAGAGGTGGACTAAGATCATGAATTTAGTTTCACACTTAATGAATTTTAATTACTCTTGGGATATCCAAATGGAAATTCCAGTTCAGTTTTTCAAATCTGCACTTTAGAATGAAATTTGGAGATGTTAGAGTTACATTTTAGCTGCCATCTGCAGACAGAAAATAGTTAAGAATTTAATAGTGGATGAAATAAATAAGTATAAATAATATGAAATAAGAGAAGAGAAAAAAATGTAAGGAAATATGTCTGAGCACATTAACATCTAAGACCTTCATAGAAAAATAATTACCTGAAAATGAATCTGGAACATGTCTTGAGAAATAAGATTTAAAAAAACCATAAATAAATAAAACAACAATAAAACCAAAGTGTTGGGAGACAAAATGAGGAGAGAAATTCAAAGATCAAGGAATAGTCAGCAAAATTGAATAATGCAAATAAATGAATATACGGCAATTAAAATTGTCCATTGAATTCAGCAAATAGGAGGTCACTGCTGATACTGCTATTAGGCATTACAGCTGAGTAGGGGGAGTGGGAGCCTGACTGTAATGGGAATAGTGAAACTGCTGAAATAATTCACTTAATGGGTCAATGAAATTGGAGTTGAATTCACACTTCCAACTATAATTTTTTAAAGAATCAAAGACCCCTGGGAACTCAGTCATTTCCTATATGAGAATCTCAATCAAAACTATCGCTTCCCCATAAGAAGAATCCTAACTACACAGGATAGAAGGAAATATTGACCATTTCAGAAATTGTGGCTGTCTTTTCCCAAAGGACAAAACAAGGACTTCTAACATAGTATTTGGCTTCAAAAATCTTTGTAACTTAAAATTGATTTGACAACCAAGACATTTTATAACAATTACAAGAATTTCTTTGCTATGACCCCCCAAAAAGTAAAACATAAAAACCCATCCAAAGATGTACTTTTTTGTGAAAGCTGTACTTTATCTAAAAATTTTGTTTCTTTTTTGTCCCTTGTTAAATTCCTACCCTGTCACTTGTTGAAAAGCTGCAGGAGAGAGAATTTCCTGATGAGCTGTTGTAACAGCTTATTCCTTCTTCTTGCTATGTCACCTACACACATTCAACATTAAATTACTACATCAGAAATAAGTATGATAGTAAGTCTGGCCCAATGAGTGTGTGCACCCATTCCCACTTTAAGCAAAAGACAGAGACTTGAGGTGACTTAATAACTCCAAATATAATTTACTGGCAAGGAATTAACATATATTTAATAGGATCAAAATTGTTTAAATCTTCTAATGGAAGATGAGTAACTTACTTAGTTGAGGACATAAAATTACACTGGAAATGGCAAAAAGGGAGGATATTGGTGTCAGCAGACATACCTTGTACAAGGGTTCTGGTTAAATAACTAGGTTCTGAGCAATCTTCTCCAAATCTTCTCTTGTCCCATTGCTTAGAGATTAGAGAGTTTGCTGAAGGCATTGTCACAGAGCCCCACACTGTGAGTCATCAAGCACAAGGCCATCTCTTTGCTTCAATACATCATAGTAAAGCCTACCTGTTGACAAGCCCTGTTCTTGTCATACACAGAGGGTTGTGAAGGAACATTTCTGTGCCATGTCATCAGTGACACAGACAACTATCTTTCAAAAAATCCATTCCCCTCTGGATACACATCAAGATTTCCTGTCTCAATTTCTCTTGTAGCTAAAAGTGGCCATGTGACTGAGTTCTAGGTAAAGGAATATAAGAGGAAGTCCCATGAGCCTTGTTCAGTCCAATCTTGACCCATAATCCCCACCTTGCAGGCTGTTTGTTTTCCACAGAAAGTTGTCTGGATAGCAGAGCCTCAAAAGAGAATTTGGAAACCATGTGTTGAATATCATTCCTCAGACTCCCTACATACTATTGACATAAAACCACCTGCACAAAGTTACATAAACAAAAGTATAAACATGGAACAATTACATGTGAGAGTACATTTATTTCCATGGCATATATAACCTAATAAATTTTTAAATGTGAGTAGGGAGGCATGAATAATCAATCAATCAGTCTCTCTGAGGAAAACTTGGAATCTGCAAAAGGAAGAACAAAGCAGTATATATAATGAAAGTTAGGGATGGGGAAAGAAAATATAACAAAGGGAGCCAAACAAAATTTAAATAAACATAATTAATATCCTCACAGGGATAGGAGAATGTGTTCCTACAAAAGCAACTGAAGTAACAGAGAACAAGAATGAGCTCGTAAATATGTGAAATATTAAAAACACAGAGGAAAAAAATAGTCATAACAATAAGCAAAATATTTCCAGGCCAATCATCTTTTAATCAAATACTATAGCATCCGGACTCCTTCTCATGATTACTAATGGCTGGCACTTTTTGAAACCAATGTTTCTTTCTCAATTCTTATCTTCTTGGAACCACCAATGGCCTTTAATACAGGAATTCTTCTAAACTTCCCAAGACTGTGGAGCATAATCCTCAGACCTCTTTTCTTACACATTTATATCCAGGCCCAAACTTTCCTTTGAGCTTGCTGCTGCTGCTGCTGCTAAGTCACTTCAGTCGTGTCCGACTCTGTGTGACCCCATAGATGGAAGTCCACCAGGCTCCCCCGTTCCTGGGATTCTCCAGGCAAGAACACTGGAGTGAGTTGCCATTTCCTTCTCCAATGTGTGAAAGTGAAACACCATCTAATCTGAATATATTATATTAATCTCAAATATGATGTGATGAAAAATCAAGTATTCATTTGCCTTTCTAATACCTTTCAGGATTCATCGCAGAGACAACTCCAAAAATCTGAGAGTCATCCAAGAAGTTCTCTCTCTTTTATTCATATGCCACATTCAAGTCAGGAATACATTTATGTTGGTTCTATCTTTGCAGTATATTCAAATAAAACTATTTTTGTCCATTCATAATGCTAATACCTTATTCTGAGCCACTATTTCCTCTTGCCTGGATTATGGCTTTGACACCTTAACCATGCTTCTGCTCTTGCCTGCCTACAAGCTACTTCCACTCAGCATCCTCAAGGCAAATAAACTGAATTATTTCAACAAGACAGTGAGCCCTCTGGATTTTCTTACTGTGTTCCACATATCTGGGAGAAGCCTCCAACATGGAACTGCCTGTATGGAGTGGGTACAGTCCTGGTGGAGTGGGGAGCTATTCTTCTCTTCACCACTGGACAGAAGCTGGAGGTGCTCTGATTCCCCCAGTTTCACCCTGAGCATGCTGCCAGAGGGATCTTCCACCAGGTAATCCAGGTAAGTCTCCACTCTGACCCAGAAGCAGGCAGACTTAATTAGGGAGGCAGTGCTAGGCTGAACTTGTAATCTGTGGACTTCACTCTCCCACCTCCATGTCCAACCCAAGCAGGTCTCAGTGGAAGTCAACTTCCATCCCAATCCTGCAGCAACAGCTCAGTAGAGGATAGACCCCCCCCCCCACTCCCAATCTGAGTGGCTGTGGGATCCCAGTGTAATCTTACACCCAACTCAGAGGCAAAGAGGCCATGCCAGTCTGCATCAAAATATAACTGAAAGGAGGGCTGCCATCTTTGGGGAAAAAAAATGGAACCAAGTCATCAATCTTTTTGAGGACTTGGAAAGATTTATTGCCTGGAATGACCTATATAATGTTGTACAAGACATTAAAGATACATATTTAGAAAAGCAAGCACAAAAAAGCAATGTGTTTACAATAGAAAAATAAAAATTAGAAAATCAAATCACAGCCCATTGATGTTATATGATTAGCATATTAAAATAACTAGAATTTATAATATGCTTTTCTATTTGGAACTTGGGAGGGGATAAAAAGTGGTGATGGCATAAAGCAGCCAAATATTTAAGTGCTATCATAGGAGATAAATAATCAATGAAGAGAAAGAATCATAAGTGTATTATGATGGAGAAATGTGGACAAAAATAAAGATACTACACTCCCAGAACAGAGGGTTGAACAAATAAGGATACTTCACTAGAAAAGTATATTTAACTACATGCACAAGTGGATTTTTTTTAACAATGCACACCTACAACTTTTATTAAAATAAAATGTGCTCTAATAAAGCACTTTATGTGCACACAAACATACACACAGACATGTGCGTATGTTAATGTATAAAAAAAAGTGAGAAAGAAAAAGTAATCTATATCCAAATGGCAACTGTTTACAAAATATATATTATCCTCCATAAATACTAGAAATGCTTTTCGCTTTAGCTTTTTCTCATTCACACAATATTTTCCACTGAAGTCACCATCATTTGAAAAAACTATTTGCAACAGCAATAAAATGAAGCCTTATTGTCTGAAGCTCTGTTGAATTGTATTCTATTCTTAAACCTCATTTATATTAAAGTATAAGATTTTATTTAATATATACTAGTCAGAACTCAGTATAATCTGAGTGAAAGTTTCACAATAAACCTTTCAAAGATGTCTTAAAGTCTTGCCATCATTCTGTAAACTATTAGCACATTGATGTAGCTAAAGCTCCAAACAGAGCATTCTAGTTCATGCTCACAGTATCAGATAACAGGTTGTTTAGCAGACTGTGAAGGCTTTTTACATGAAAGACTCATGCAGAGATATTAAAAAATAAAATAAACCAGGAGAGAACATTTGTACTATATCACCTACCTTGAAGAAGTTAAATGGATGACATAAGTACCAGGAATAGCTCCTGGCACACAGCAGGCACTCAATTAATATCCTCATGGAGATAAGAGAATATGTTCATAAAAAAGCAACTTAAGTAACAGAGAACAAGAAGTAACTCTTAAAAGTGTGAACTATTAAACAATCAGGAAAGAATAATAAAACAATGACCAAAATAGATCCAGGCCAATTATCTTTTAACCAGTATCATAGCACCTGGACTGCTTGTCATGGTCAGTAATGACCTCTAATTTTTGAAACCAACATTCATTTCTTAGTTCTTAGCTTCTTGGCATCAGCAATGGCCTTTAATACATGAATCCTTCCTCAAACCTTTCCAAGACACCCTTCTCTTGTCCCTCGTACATCTTTACTCTTCTTAATCTAAACATTGACTCATTGTTTTCTAAATTCCTACCACTTTTCTACGAATAGTCTTTGTAGTAAATAAATAAATAAGTAGGACCAAAAGTCATTACCAGGATAAGACAACTGTTCATGGTGACAACTACTATTTCAGTTGTTCTTAAGTAAGTAGAAGGGACTCAGGGAGACCACTACTATAGCAACTGTGCAAACTAATATCACCATTCTCTGCAAAGCATAGAGGAAACTTTTTATTGAAGTGTTTCACACTGAAACTCCAAAACATCATTTCAGGTTTTCCTTACTCTGTAGAAACTAATATTTAGAGCAAATATGCATTCATTGATTAAATATTTTTTGACTACTTACTAAATTCTGGACACTGAGCTAGTTAGTGGAACAGCTAAAATATATTGTGCAAAGCAAAGCCCCAGATGAAATATGCTTTCATTTAATTTGAAGAGCAAGACTACGAGGTAGAAAATAATATCAGAGTTTCACAGGTAAAGCAACTATAGTTTATCAATGTTAAATTATTTACCTGTAGAATAAGGGGTGAAGCAAGATTTGACCTGAGTTCGGACTCTAAAGTCTTTACTGTCCAAATTCTACCTAAATGGTGATGATGATGATGATAAATATCAATCTCTATTTACTAAGACATTCCTTGGTTTTATCTCCTATGCCAGGATGCTTTACGTCTGTGAATTACATCCTTTGGCCACCATTTTAGAGATAGAAGCCCAGGCTGAGAAGTGAGAAAACAAGTTCACCATTAGTAAAGAGACTCGGGCAGATTTAAGCTCAGTTCCATCTGCTCTCCTCACCTTTATGTTTGTCTCAATTTTCCATCTTTGCATCAAAATGCCTCTTTGTTCTTCCTTTGGTTTTTCTCTTTCGCTATCTGGTCTATTTCTTTTTCTCTGTCTGCCTGTCTCAATGTCCCTTTTTGTCTCTGCTTTTAGAGTTTTTGTTTCCATTCCCCTTTCCTTATCTTTTTTTCTTCTTTAACCATTTAATTTTCAATCAGTCTGTCCCTCTCTGTCCATTTCTCTCTGACTCTGTTTTGCTCCTTCACTGTTTCTACCTTTCTCTTCACCCGGTTCCTTCCTCACTGTGTATTTCAGCTTCTCTCTCAGCTCCCATTCTGTTTTATTCCATCTTTCATTCTGTGTCTCTAACTCATCTCTTCTTGTGAGTCTCTCTGTTTCTCTTCTTCATGTCGCTATCTCTGTATCTCTCTTTGAGCGTGTATCTCTGTATCTCTCTAGGACATCTCTAGTCTCTGTCTCAGAGTCAGTGACTTAAAGTTCTAAAGAAATAACCTCTCATCCAGTTTTAATGAACCTTCTCTGGATTCTAGTGATGTGCTGCAAAGTTGACAAAATCAGTCCATTAAATGATAAAGCAAAAAGGAAAGTCACTGTCCTTGGATAAACAATTTGCATTTCCATAAGGATTCAGTGAGGCAGAATCAGAAAAGGCTCATTCTGACACCTCCATGAAAACAACAGGGAGAGCATTCATTAGCTGGGCTCCCGACTGAATGATGCACTTCATCGCACACACCGCTGTCCTCCCCGATTCAGGAAACAGTGCTTAATTCTGTCTGAAACCCGCCTTTTCACTAAGCATTAGAATGAATGACTTTTCAAAGTAATAGGAACTACACATCTGCCATAGCTGAGACTGCTTACACTTGCAAAGCCATAAAGAAAGTTACACCTCCTGTCAATTTCTTATCCATCAAGGAGCACAATAAACAAGCTTGGAATTTTTCTGTTTACCAGTCAGAAGAAAAGAAATGCTTTAGTTTCTTGAAATAATGACTACTTTTGCCTTTTACCTTTATAGCTTCAATAGCCATGATCTGATATTGAAGGTTGAGGGCAACTTTTAAACTACTCATGAGCTAAAAGGAAATCTGTCCATTACATTGCTCAGCTAGAAACTTTTTTATTCTTTACAGTGGAAATTATGTCTCTACTGCTATTACTTGTTGATAGATATACACACCCAGAGACACAACCATCTTGAGGAATTGGTAGACAATCATAATGATTAACTGTTAATTGATTACTAGTTAGCAACATACAGGTTTCTTATTCATTAACTTGGCTGATCTTTACAAAAACTCTGGTAGGCTGTTTTAGAGATGTTTAGGGACTGTGCCAAGGCTTAGAAGGAAAATTATTGTTGTCTTTATACCAGAATCTGAGATTTCTTTACTCCTTATATCAATTAATAAAGAGAAAGTGTGTATGTGTGTTTGTGTGTGTGTGTATCTTGCTCATTAGTGTCTCATTTATTTGCAGGCTGAGACAAAATAATATTCATTTAGTGATCCTTAAAATCTGGCACTATGGCTTATACCTCACAGGTGGTGATTCAGCTTCAAGGCCATACTATTCATACTCACATTTAAAATTACCTCCTCATTCTGCCTCCCCTTATCCACTCACATGTTCAGGGAGGTAATGCTTACATTTGGAATTTCCATGTATATTTTCTGGTCCTGTCACCATTTCAATCTAAGTGGCTCTAGTATTCAATTTGAAAAAAGGATGCATATTAATTCAGTTTCTGAGTGCTTTGAACTTTTGGAATTTATACAGAGATTCTACCAAGAGAACATAATTTTGCCATAAATTACTCACAGTAGCTCTTTTTCACACTCAAAACTGACTGTGAGCCCTAATGAATTCCCACAGTTCCTTCCAATATTTCCTCATGCAACCAGTGATATTTGAGCATGAAACTAATATAGGAAGCCCCATATGTCATCATTAGTTAGGAATCAATGGTCTGCCATATTACAAGCTAATAACAAATAAAAATCCCAGTACAAAGAAAATATATCCATATCCAAGCAAACTTTTAGTTAAAATAAAAAGAGTAATAAAAATAAAAATTCACCCAGGTTGAGCAACACTATTTTTTCAATATTACATAATTCTACAGCCTCCTCCATGGACACATGTGGAATCTACAGAGACAGAGAAAAACAAAATAGTTCACAGACACAAGTGATGACAAGAGTAAGAATAACTCTTCAAAAAGTGGAAAGAGAGAAAAAAAAAGACTATAACCAACTCTTAGAATTCAAGCAAAATTAAACTTTTAGTTGATAAACACATCCACTCCATCCAGCAAGTATCCTGTCTTCTGTTGAGATTGTTTTTTCTGCCATCTTGAGTCTATTCATAGGTTGGGATCCTGAATAAAACTTAAAGCGGTATCTTCCCCTCAATGTTGAGGCTACAATGAAATGTAAATGTATACATGCTAGAAAAAAATTGAGATAACACCTGAGAGAAGTTTTGTATTATTTTACACATGGAAGTAGGGATGAAATTTCCTATTGTCTGATAATATATCTGTACATTTACAACAGGAGGACTACACTTACCTATCCTTTAGAAAATTCACATTTAGGGGATTACCTTATTGTTTTTAAATTTTCCTTTGTACTATTATTATACAAGGTCTCATTATTTATTCAGTATCAAAAACCCCCATGATCAAGTGATTACAGAAAAGATTAATTACTCAATACACATTTTTTGATCAAAGAAAAATAATAATTACCTTTTGAGTTTAACTTCAAACTTGAGCTTTGAATCAAAATTCTGGGGAATTTTTACAAAGGGTTTCAGTTTATGTTTGCCTTTCAAGTTGGATGGTGAAAAGACACAATCCAGATTATGCAAAATTTAAATGTGGAAAGACTAAGAAACAAAAGTCTGTAACAAATATTTAACTTAAATTCTTTCTTCTTAGAATTATAATTATTATTGTTAATTTTTAAACTACTTTATAGCTCAGACACTCAGCTCAAATAATCTCATAAATGGATATTTTATAATTTAAAAAGTCTCTTAGAAAGCAAGAGTTTTTAAACCTCTTTCTAAAGAATACTCAAAACTTTACCCCATAATATTCCACACAGGCAGCTAATAGTAAGATAGGACACAAGCTCATCTGTTCAAGTCCCTGAATGGTTAATGTTTAAGGGTCATTTTTTTGGCAAACTTATGGAAATCACATTCCCTTTTTCACATGCACAATATCGCACCATCTGAGAGATGAGGGTGTCCCCGCTCAGTGCAACTGGGCATGCGTTAAATTGAACTTCTATTTCATAGGAGAACGAGTCCACAGTCAAGGGGATCGAGTTGCTGAAATTTGAAGACTTGCACATACAGATCAATGCACCGACTTACACTTAGCCACAACTAAAGAAAACTAAAGAAATGAACAGAGGAGCCATTTGCAGTGAAAAATAAGTTCCCATGAGCATGCATAAAAAGTTTCAAACAAGGTGTGCAAACTACAGGAAGCATTCTATGTTTAAAATGTGCCTCTTTCACAAAGTATTTGCTTCCCTGACTTTAAGCAACACAATAACCCTATGCTTTAAGTATTTGGTTACCAGATTTGACAATTAGCTCTACTTGTGAAAGCAAAGGAGTATGGACTTGGAGTTAACCTTACATGAGGCCGTCACATTATACTCAAGTTAACAATGGGTCTCTGCATCCATGTTACAACTCCATCACGCTGATGACCATCTGTGCATGCTAGAGACACATTAGTATGTGGTTAATGTAAAGACTACACCACAAAGCAGGAAAGCAGTTAGTACCATCTAGTATTAATTTGTTTTACAAGGATAAAGTCCACCTGGATTCAAATTCTAAATGGTTAATGTTCCCAATAATTTTGTAAAGGAGCCGATACTCTAATACACTGAAAGATCTGTATATAAATATCAAGATACTCTAAATGACTACAAATCACAAAATATAATTCTGTTAATTGTGAAACAGAGTTAGCCACTGTAACTTACCTACTAACTCTAACCTCCTTCAACTATCACACACAAAACAAAACCTCATGCACGTGTACATGAACACACAAAAATCGAATATACCATGTCAATGCTGACACCATTTTCCTATATTTTGTCAGAGAGACAGAAACAAACAAGAAAAGAAAAACAGTTGAGGATTACAATTACATTTTTTAAAAATGACAAACCACAGAGTCATAATTCAAAAGCACGTGTCTTTCCAAATATTGCATTGACTTCTCAACAAAATTACAATACCACACAATAATGCAGAAGGTTGAGGGGACAAGGGGTTGTGCTCCTTCCTCCAGCATATAATTACATGTACATCATTACTGATCAAGTCTTTGAACAGGCATGACAGAAAGTGATCTCATGACAGAGATCTATTAAGCTGAAACAAAGTCTCAACTTTCTCCACACTTCACTGCTGCCTTAAATTTGAAAGACCAAGAAAAGGGAGAAGGAAAAAAAGAACTTACTTGCCGGTTTAAAGTTTCATCTTTAGCCCATGTAAGGTTATGCAGCAAGTTTTCTTGCAAAGGCTGTCTCCTGCACATTCCTTTCAAAACAACCAATGTTCATAATCTAGATCCAAGACGGTTTGTTCTCACATCACACTTCTCGTTTCTGGGAGGCATTGTTATCCAGTTTCACATCATCAAGAAAAACGTAACTAGAGACTAAAAAAAACAAAAAACCTCAACGTATTAATCCAGAAGGCATACTATCCTTCTCCGGGTTCTGAGATATATGCCAACTGCCTTAGTTATCACAAGCAACTAACTCTAAGCTGCTAGCAGGGATCTGTCTGCCCTCTATCTGTTGCTATTAGCCCAGCACGTTGATTCACTGGCACCGAAGCAACAGCAATTAGCTGTCCTGCTTCAGCCCTTGCAGGGAGAGCTGAAGGCTCTAAACCACACAGCGACCAGGGAGCTCTTTGCACCAATTAGTAGCAGGGGCTATTACCTGATAGACAAATTGATGCCCCACTGATTATCAGTGTTGGCTGCTTTATTGTACTGCGTCCTCTCAGCCTGTCTGGAGGTTCTGTTTTCTTTTGTGTGGTTGTTTTTACTGTTTTACCTCATCAGCATTAAGAAGTTTAGCCGCTTACATTCCATGATAGTATTACTGACAAGTCAAAATAGTCTCTTAATCTCCCTTCATCATTCTCTCTCACTCTCTCTCCCCTTTAAATCTACCCTTTTATATCAAGTCCTCCACATCTTCATATCTTTAGGGCATAAGGAAATTTCACACATTCTGTAGAAGCTAAAAATATATTTTCTCCATTCTTACAGGCACACATGACTCATTAACAGTGTTATATAGAAACATACTATAAAATAGTGTACATTTATTCAATATTGTGATATATGAGATGCCCACAACAATATTTTGAAAATGGACACGAAAACTGATAAAAAAGTGTAGTTATTTTTAACTATGAAAAATATAACTATTAAATCTGGTATACCATTTTTTGCCTAGGATTTATGCAAGTTCATATCAATTTTACCCACATGTTCATCTGAGGCTCTCAGAAGGAAGAAGCAAAAAATGAAAGCAATTTTGGAAGTATGGTTGTAACAGAGAAAATATCTTGAAGTTGGTTAAAAGTGACAAGATGAAAAGTACACAGACAAAATCCCCACAGCACATGTTTTCTACATAGATAAGGGAGATTATTTATCATGATCATATGAGTGAAGTCGCTCAGACTTTCCGACTCTTTGCGACCCCGTGGACTGTAGCCTGCCAGGTTCCTCTGTCCATGGGATTCTCCAGGCAAGAATACTGGAGTGGGTTGCCATTTCCTTCTCCCATGATCATATACTCATCCTATTGAAGAAAAAAAATGCACAGTGCCTCTAGAGTGTTGCCACATTTATGTACATTCATTCTTAGAGAGTAACACCTCATTTAACACAAAATTCACTTTTCTTGCAAGTTCAATTTTCTAGAGAGAGAAACATTTTGAAGAATGTGTAAATAATCCAGGGTCAGTCTAACATGTCAAAAATGCCAAGCATTAAAATGTGGGCAGGTGAATCACAGGTAACTAATAGGTGAACTCAGACTCTTCAGACAGAACCTGGTTGCCCTCATATTCAACTCAAAGAAATGAAAGCATTTGCCTCCTTCAAAACAAAGGCTATAGGACAGTAGTAAGAACTTACAGGAGACAGATTCATTTTGTAGTTGTAAGAACTGATGTTTTAAAAATTCAAACATTGACAGTTTAATAAAGATTCTTTTATCAATAAATATTTACACAAAGTTGTGTATATTTAGCTTGAGGAGATTTTTTTCACTTTGGGAAATAGCACATACATGGAATAATCCATACACTGATATGGTTGGTTAGATAAAGCAGCTGACATTATGAAAACTGTTCCAGTAACAATAGGAGTTATTAAATGTAATTTTTTTAAAGACAAAGTCAGCTTCATTTCTGGTGACATCCAATTATATGTAATTTTGATGACACATCAGAAAGATAGCTAGAATGCAGAAAATTTCATCTCTTCCTCATGTCCTATGAGAAATCAGATCATTAGCAATTGAACTCTTATAGACGACAATAGCTGATTTTTTTCTTTTAAAAAAATCTCTATATTGATATTGTGGGAAAATATATGTTTAATAAAATGCAATATCCTAAAAGATAAGTATAGGTGAATTTTAGGGAATGAATTAAAAATATAATAACAAAAGAGAAAAAAATCACTAACAGACTCTGAGATAATTTCTATTAAAAAATAAGGCATACAATATTATAGACTAGACTTCTTTAAGTCTCTCTCACCCACATACATTTTAAAGCCAAATTAAATTCTGCTTTGTACACTATATTTCAATTTCTTTTTTTCCTTTGACAAAATAACTAAGATGTCCTTTTAGTCAATAAAACTGTATTTAAATGATTGTTATTATGTTTTATCATATATCCATATATACAATTTATCAAAATAGCTACATTTTGACATTTATGTTGTTTCTAATTGTAATATGTTTGTAGAAATGACTTTTATTCTATTATTATTATCAGCATAACTTTCAAGGAACGGAAATAATTGGTCTAAGGAAGTTGATCATTCATTATTGTCAAATAAAGTAATGGATGACATTTGATGATTTTTGTGTTATCTTAGTATCCCTAGTCAGAGAAGGCAATGGCAAGCCACTCCAGTACTCTTGCCTAGAAAATCTCATGGACAGAGGAGCCTGGTGGGCTGCAGTCCATGGGGTCGCTACTAGTTGGACAAGACTGAAGCGACTTAGCAGCAGCAGCAGCAGTATCCCTAGTAATATAAGTGATTATATAAACAAGGGCATGGTTTAATTTATTTTAACCTTCCCATGTAGCTCAGTTGTAAAGAATATGCCTGACAATGCAGGAGACACAGGAGACACAGTTTCAATCCCTGAACAGGTTTAATGCAAGAGACACAATTTTAATTCCTTCGTCAGGAAGATCCCCTGGAGAAGGGAAGTCATTCCAGTATTTTTTCCTGGGAACCCCATGGACAGAGGAGCCTGGTAGGCTACAGTCCATGGGGTTTCAAAGTGTCCACATCAGTGAACGACTAAGTACACATACACACATGCCTTACTACATCTAGCCAAGAGTCTCATATATGAAGTAAATGTTCAATGAAATGTTCTATTGATAAAGTACATGCATACAGCTCTAATACCTTGTTTGTCTAATATACACTTGAAACAAATGATTTTAAACACTATAAAATACTCCTTCCACAATATAGAATGTGAAACTTCACCTTTCATTACAAATATTTAAAAGAATGGTCAAAAAGAAAAAAAATAAAAGAAAAGAATAGCAAAGTTCATGGTGGACAGAGATTGAGGGAAGCATATTTAAAAGGGCCAGAAACAATAATCCAGAATGGACCAGACAGACCTCTCAAATTAGACTAAAGAGTCTGTGAAAATTAAGACTGAGTGAAAGATATACACGGAAACAAGAATCATTATGGACTAGGTACAAGATACTGTTAGGAGAATCCAAAAAGAATAAAGTACTTATAATTCAGATAAACATACTCTTACAGCTTAACTGTGATTTAGGATGAACTTCAGGGTTAGAACACAACCATGGAAACATGCAACTAATTCAAACAAGTGGATTCCAGCAAAGCAGATTGAGTGGCACCATGCTGTGTCAAGAACCTAAATCTGAGAGGCTGGGGACTGTGGGTTTGATTTCTGACTCTGCGTGCTCTAGCTAGGCAAATAATGTGACTTATTTAATTCTCAGTCAGGGTTTTTATTTACACTGAGCAAAAAATTTCAGAGAATTATGTCACTAAAGAGCCTGCTATTCTTCTAAACACATTATGCTTTCTCATGCCTCTACAGCTATGTCTATAATTCAGGAGACATATAAGTACCCATGTTAAGAGTGCTAGAGCTGCCATGTAAGTGCCTGAGAACTAATGGTTATATGATCTTGAACTAATTATTTAACCCCTATTAGAGTCTAATTCTTAATCTAGATATTAATATAGTAACTACCAACACTTAGTAAGATATTTAAATGTGACATATTTTACAAATACTTAAAACAGTATAGGAATATTGCATATATTTGTTATTTTTTAGGCATTAGTATTATCATTTTAACATAAAGTTTGCTGTGATTAGGTTAAAGGTACAAGTAAGAAAGAGCCAGTACTTGTAATGCAGTGTTTTAAAGTTTGAATTTTGGGAAGAGGGGTTTAGGGGAGAATAGATATATGTATTTGTATAGCTCAGTCCCTTTGCTGTCCCCCTGAAACTATCACAACACTGTTAACTGGATATACTCCAATATAAAATAAAAAGTTCTAAAAAAGATAAAGTTTGATTTTTTTTGATGTCAGTATAGAATTTCAGGCAAGGAGGTTCTGTAATCAGTTATGTCACATGTTCCTTGTTTTTATTTGCTTAAGGGTCATCAGGTTATTGTTAAAATAAATAATCATGAGGACTATAAATCAGAAGATCTGAAGTGGGCCTGCGAATGGACAAGTCAAGCTAAGCTTATGTCCATTCACTGTCACAGTAGTATATACAGCAAGAACCCTGGTTCACAGACCCAGGTCACAAGGTTCACAGTGATGCAACACAAGGCTGTGGTCAAGCACTTGTGCGTTGGAATTGGCTATAGAAATTGAAACTGCGTTCTGACATTTACATTTACCAGTCAGTTGATCTTCCCCAAGCTGCTCAATGTCTAAGGTTCAATTTTCTGATAATGTTCAAGCTGGATTTCGAAAAGGCAGAGGAACCAGAGATCAAATTGCCAACATCTGCTGGATCACAGAAAAAGCAAAAGAATTCCAGAAAAACCTCTATTTTAGCTTTATTGATTATGCCAAAGCCTTTGACTCTGTGGATCACAACAAATTGTGGAGAATTATTAAAGAGATGGAAATACCAGACCACCTTACTTGCCTCCTGAGACACCAATATTCATGTCAAGAAGCAACAGCTAGAATTGGACATCGGATAATGGACTGGTTCAAAATTGGGAAAGGAGTATGTTAAGGCTGGATATTGTCACCTTGCTTATTTAACTTGTATGCAGAGTACATCATGCAAAATATTGAGCTTGATGAACACAAGCAGGAATCAAGATTGCCAAGAGAAATATCAATAACCTCAGATACGCAGATAACACCACCCTTATGGCAGAAAGCAAAGTAGAACTAAACAGCCTCTTAATGAAGGTGAAAGAGGAGAGTGGAAAAGCTGGCTTTAAATTTGACAGGCAAAAAACTAAGATTATGGCATTTGGTCACATCACTTCATGGCAAATAGATGGGGAAACAATGGAACCAGTGACAGACTTTATTTTCTTGGGCTCCAAAACCACTGCAGATGATGAGGGCAGCCATGCAGTTAAAAGACACTTGCTCCTTGGAAGAAAAGCTATGACAAACCTAGACAGTGGTTTAAAAAGCAGAGATATTACTTTGCTGACAAAGGTGAAAGTGAAAGTCACTCAACTATGTCCTGCTCTTTGTGACCCCATGGACTATACAGTCCATGGAATTCTCCAGGCCAGAATACTGGAGTGGGTAGCCTGTCCTTTCTCCAGCAGATCTTCCCGACCCAGGCATCGAACCAGGGTCTCCTGCATTACAGACAGATTCTTTATCAATTGACCTATCAGGGAGGTCAATATAGTCAATGCTATGGTTTTTCCAGTAGTCATGTTGGATGTGAGAGTTGGACCATAAGGAAGACTGAGCACTGAAAAATAGATGCTTTTGAACTGTGGTGTTAGAGAAGACTCTTGAGAGTCCCTTGGACAGCAAGAAAATCAAACCAGGCAATCCTAAAGGAAATCAACCCTGAATATTCATTGGAAAGGCTGATGCTGAAGCTGAAGCTCTAATACTTTGGCCACCTGATATGAAGAGTGGATTCATTGGAAAAGACCCTGATGCTGCGAAAGATTGAAGGCAGGAGGAGACAGGGATGACAGAGGATGAGATGATTGGATGGCATCACTGACTCAATGGACATGAGTTTGAGTAAACTCTGGGAGTTGGTGATGGACAGGGAGGCCTGGCGTGCTGCAGTCCATGGGGTCGCAAAGAGTCGGACACAACTGAGTGACTGAACTGAACAGTATATAAACTGCATAGCACAAAGTTAACAAAAGTTTTGTATTATTTAAAGCACAGCAGTCAATGATACACAGGTGCAACTAGTTTACTTTGAAGAATAAATTGGCTGCATTAGAAGCTTTAGAAAGATTTTAAACACTGAAAACATTTTAACTGTTAATCATTAAAGCTTAGAATTTCACTTACTTTATTATAGGAAAAATGTTATATATATAGTTAGGAAATGAATCATTAAATACAAAAGTTCATAAAAAATGAACTTTTATGAAAAGTTCATAAGAAATGAATTATTAAATATAAAAAATGATAGCAAAGTGGATATGCATTTTATATTAAATAACTTTAAGGATAGTTATTCAGGCATTACAGTACTAGTCACACAATTATTTTTTTAATCAAAATAAAAGGTCAAATATTTAAATTTGAAGAAAACTTTTGCTTGTCCTCTCTTCAAAACTGCATTAAAAATGTCTACTCTCTTAAAAATGTGTACATAAACAAACGTACTGACAACATCATGGTCAATATAGCTTTGGTGACTGCCACAGGAGAGAAAGTGGTAGATTCCCCCCACCCCCAGGTCTCTGTTAATGCATTTTTATTTCTTAAATTGTTTTTTAGCAGTTCTTATTCTCAAATCACCCCTCTTTCATAGAAAACCATTTGAATATGTTTAGCATGTATTTTTGTTTGTCCTTGTTCAGAAATGTATATTTTTTGTTATTCTAATAATTCGTCAAGCCAATTTTATTAATATTTTGTGAGACCTTTTTGTAAAGATAAATTTTACAGAGAAATTGAATAGAAACACATAATGTTTCAGCTGTATGCCAAAAATCAGCTACATCCTACATACAGCTGTGAAGAGTACTAGAAACTTTTGTATTCAAGCCAGTTCATCTGTGCACTAGTGTTCAATGAACAATGAAAAGCAAATAGCTAGCCAAAATTACAAATTTCATTTTTGGTAGTTAATTTTTGAAATCTTGACTTGTTTTCATGATAGGTTTATATTATACCTACCAACAGAAGGCTGATAATGCTGCTGCTGCTAAGTCACTTCAGTCGTGTCCGACTTTGTGTGACCCCATAGACGGAAGCCCACCAGGCTCCCCTGTCCCTGGGATTCTCCAGGCAAGAACACTGGAGTGGGTTGCCATTTCCTTCTCCAATGTGTGAAAGTGAAATCGCTAAGTCATGTCCGACCCTCAGCGACCCCATGGACTGCAGCCTACCAGGCTCCTCCATCCATGGGATTTTCTAGGCAATAGTACTGGAGTGGCTTGCCATTGCCTTCTCCGATAATATAAAGCTACTTTTCTTGTTATCAAGAGGCTTAAAATACTGTCTATTCATTCCATTCACTATCTCTGGAAAATTTATATGCTAACTAAACAGAATGTTTTTTTTTAATGGGCTTTAGACTTCAGTCTGCTAGTAGGAAGAATTTCAGAGTATCTGATTTAAGTTAAGCAAACCAGTACTAACCCTTACATTAGTCTCAAATATATCTCACTGAGAAAGTGAGACACAAGAGGATTTTGTCTATCCTTTCAGAATGAGGACTGAGTCCTTGAGTCAATAGGAGCTGCGAAGTAAAGAAGTAGAGAAGGCATTTTTTTTTTAACCCAGATTAAAGCTTTAGTGAACAAAAGCTTTCTCAATATATCAAAATAGCTTTGCTCATTACAGACAGGGTCTCACCAAGTTGCCAGGAATGATGTCATTCTAGGCTTGTTATTGTCAGTGGTCACTTAGAGTTGAAATTCAAAGCTGTTGGGAATAACTACAGAATAAAATCTCAATCAGGGACCTGGGGCTGGAGAGTTATCTATATTCACATCAGTAAATCTTGTGATTTCATGTCTTTATTTTTGATTCTGACAATTCTTTATTGTCAGGATTCAAGGCAGCTATAGTTAACATAGCTTTTTTTTTTTTTGCCAGCAATATATGTATATATATATATATATATATATATATATATCTCCCAGCACTTGCCTGATTTATAGCAACAGCTTGAGGGATAAAGTGATAGTATAATCTTCATTTAATACTCGGCTGTGCTGAAGTATCAAACAGACAGGCTATTACTTAGAAGAACGGTTTAGGAATATAATACAGTAGTCCAAGGGCAATGTGAAGGAACCAATTTCATAAACATATAGTTGCATATGTACATATACAATGTGACTAAGTAAAATATGTGAAGATGCTGAACCATTCACACTATTTTTTTAAAGTTTAATTCTTAAAGAGTAGTGAATTTACAATGAGAAATATATCTGATGGATTTTGAAATATAGGAACTATTTTCAAGCTTGGATGAGATTAAATAATTAAAAGTGAAATTACTTATCTCTTTCATGTAGTCTAAAATCTTTTAACCTAGGAAAATAAAACCAAGAAAATGTAAAAATAATTGCTATAAAATATGTTCTAAATGCCATGTTTGATCTTTAGTTATTTCATAGTTGCCTTAGAGATACATTTTTCTCCCTGAAGTAAAACATTTATACGTTACAATATAGTTCAATTTATCCAAATACTATATATATATATATATATATATGTATAACTTATGCTGCTGCTGCTGCTAACTCCCTTCAGTCTTGTCCGATTCTGTGCGACCCCATAGATGACAGCCCACCAGGCTCCCCTGTCCCTGGGATTCTCCAGGCAAGAACACTGGAGTGAGTTGCATTTCCTTCTCCAATGTGTGAAGTGAAATCTCTCAGTCATGTCTGACTCGTAGCAACCCCATGGACTGCAGCCTACCAGGCTCCTCCGTCCAGGGGATTTTCAGGCAAGAGTACTGGAGTGGCTTACCATTGCCTTCTCCGATAAATTATGCTACCTCTTCTCAATTCCAGTTCATTTCTGCTGGATATATTACCTTCATTGAAAGTGAAAGTGTTAGTTGCTCAGTCGTATCCATATCTGTGAGACTCAACTCCATGGACTGTAGCCCTCAAGGCTCCTCTGTCTGTGGAATTCTCCAGACAAGAATACTGGAGTGGGTTGCCGTTTCCTTCTCCAAGGGATTTTCCCAAACCAGGGATCAAATCCTGGTCTCCTGCATTGCAGGCAGATTCTATACTGTCTGAGCCACCAGGGAAGCCCCATTAGCTGCATTATTGTACAACAAATTACCATAATTTAGCAGCTTAAAAAAACACACAATTATTATCTCATAGTTTTTGTGGGTCATAGATTCAAGTCAGGACTCCACAAAGCTTTAATCAAGGTTGTGACAAAAGGGCTGAGTTTCCTTTGGGACTCTTGATGAGGAAGTTCAGTTCAGTCGCTCAGTCGTATCCGACTCTCCGCAACCCCATGAATCACAGCACGCCAGGCCTCCCTGTCCATCACCAACTCCTGGAGTTCACTCAAACTCATGTCCACAGAGTCGGTGATGCCATCCAGCCATCTCATTCTCTGTCGTCCCCTTCTCCTCCCGCCCCCAACCTTTCCCAGCATCAGAGTCTTTTCCAGTGAGTCAACTCGTCGCATGAGGTGGCCAAAGTATTGCAGTTTCAGCTTTAGCATCAGTCCTTCCAATGAACACCCTAGATTGATCTCCTTTAAATGGACTGGTTGGATCTCCTTGCAGTCCAAGGGACTCTCAAGAGTCTTCTCTAGCACCACAGTTCAAAAGCATCAATTCTTTGGCGATCAGCTTTCTTCACAGTCCAACTCTTACATCCATACATGACCATGGGAAAAACCATAGCCTTGACTAGATGGACCTTGGTTGGCAAAGTATAATGTCTCTGCTTTTTAATATACTATCAAGGTTGGTCATAACTTTCCTTCCAAGGAGTAAGCGTCTTTTAATTTCATGGCTGCAATCAGCATCTGCAGTGATTTTGGAGCCCAAAAAAATAGAGTCTGATACTGTCTCCACTGTTTTTCCATCTATTTGCCATGAAGTGATGGGACCAGATGCCATGATCTTTGTTTTCTGAATGTTGAGCTTCAAGCCAACCTTTTCACTCTCCTCTTTCACTTTCATCAAGAGGCTTTTGAGTTCCCCTTAAGGGTAGTGTCATCTGTATATCTGAGGTTATTGATATTTCTCCCAGTAATCTGGATTCCAGCTTGTGCTTCTTCCAGCCCAGCGTTCTTCCATTTAAAGCTGATTTGGGTGATCTGCATGACTGCCTTTTGTTGCGAATATATGACTGAGGGCCCAGGCCCTGACTTTACCTCTTACTGACCACTGGCTGATGGCTGCCTTCAGGTGCTAGAGGCTGCTCATTTTTTCCTCTACCTCATGGCCCTCATTTTAGTTTATAACATGACTGCTTCTTCAAGGCCAGCAGAAGCAGTTCTCCATGTGTACTAGGAAAACAAAACTTTATGTCAAAACTCTTCTGACATAATCACAAACTCAATATCCCAAAAACTTTGCCTTATTTCATCAGTTATAAGTAAGTTACAAGTTCCTTCCATATTCAAAGGGAAAGGATAATGCAGGACCTCATCAGTTCAGTTCAGTCGCTCAGTTGTGTCCGACTCTTTGCGACCCCATGAATCACAGCACGCCAGGCCTCCCTGTCCATCACCAACTCCTGGAGGTCACTCAAACTCACCTCCATCGAGTCCGTGATGCCATCCAGCCATCTTATTCTCGGTCGTCCCCTTCTTTCCAGCCCCTAATCTTTCCCAGCATCAGAGTCTTTTCCAGTGAGTCAACTCTTTGCGTGAGGTGGCCAAAGTATTGGAGCTTCAGCTTTAGCATCAGTCTTCCAATGAACACCCAGGACTGATATCCCCTAGAATGTACTGGTTGGACCTGCTTGCAGTCCAGGGACTCTCAAGAGTCTTCTCTAGCACCACAGTTCAAAAGCATCAATTCTTTGGCAATCAGCTTTCTTCACAGTCCAACTCTCACATCCATACATGACCAATGGAAAAACCATAGCCTTGACCAGACAGACCTAGGTTGGCAAAGTAATATCTCTGCTTTTTAATATTCCATCTAGGTTGGTCATAACTTTCCTTCCAAGGAGTAAGTGATTTTAATCATGGTTGCAATGAGCATCCACAGTGATTTTGGAGCCCAAAAAAATGAAGTCTGACACTGTTTCCACTGTTTCCCCATCTATTTCCCATGAAGTGATGGGACCAGATACCATGATCTTAGTTTTCTGAATGTTGAGCTTCAAGCCAACCTTTTCACTCTCCTCTTTCACTTTTATCAAGAGGCTTTTGAGTTCCTCTTCACTTTCTGCCATAAGGGTGGTGTCATCTGCATCTGAGGTTATTGATATTTCTCCCAGTAATCTTGATTCCAGCTTGTGTTTCTTCCATCCCAGCATTCCTCATGATGTACTCTGTATATAAGTTAAATAAACAGGGTGACAATATACAACCTTGATGTACTCCTTTTCCTATTTGGAACCAGTCTGTTGTTCCAAGTCCAGTTATAACTTTTGCTTCCTGACCTGCATACAGGTTTCTCGGGAGGCAGGTCAGGTGTTCTGGTATTCCAATGTCTTTCAGAATGTTCCACAGTTTATTGTGATCCACACAGTCAAAGGCTTTGGCATAGTCAATAAAGCAGAAATAGATGTTTTCCTGGAAATCTCTTGAGTTTTTGATGATCCAGCGGATGTTGGCAATTTGATCTCTGGTTCCTCTGCCTTTTCTAAAACCAGCTTGAACATCTGGAAGTTCATGGTTCATGTATTGCTGAAGCCTGGCTTGGAGAATTTTGATCATGACTTTACTAACATGTGAGATGAGTGCAGTTGTGTGGTAGTTTGAGTATTCTTTGGCATTGCCTTTCTTTGGGATTGGAATGAAGACGTACCTTTTCCAGTCCTGTGGCCACTGCTAAGTTTTCCAAATTTGCTGGCATATTGAGTGCAGCACTTTCACAGCATCATCTTTCAAGATTTGAAATATGGAATTCCATCACATCCACTATCTTTGTTCATAGTAATGCTTTCTAAGGCCCACTTGACTTCACAATCCAAGATGTCTGGCTCTAGGTCAGTGATCACACCATCATGATTATCAGGTGATGAGATCAGGGGTGATTTTAGAAATCTGTCTACCACACTGGATACTCTTGATGTATTTAATATATTCAGTCAGATAGCAAATTTCTCTATGTACGCATAAATAGGAATTTAATAAAATAAAAAATTTGAAGTGTCTAAACAATAAAATACTAGAGATCTCTTCAAGAAAATTAGAGATACCAAGGGAACATTTCATGCAAAGATGGGCACAGTAAAGGACAGAAATGGTATGGACCTAACAGAAGCAGAAGATATTGAGAATAGGTGGAAAGAATACACAGAACTGTACAAAAACTTCATGACCCAGATAATCACGATGGTGTGATCACTCACCTAGAGGCAGACATCCTGGAACGTGAAGTCAGGTGGGCCTTAGGAAGCATCACTATGAGCAAAGCTAGTGGAGGTGATAGAATTCCAGTTGAGCTAATTCAAATCCTGAATGATGATGCTGTGAAAGTGCTGCACTCAATATGCCAGCAAATTTGGAAAACTTAGCAGTGGCCACAGGACTGGAAAAGGTCCGTCTTCATTTCAATCCAAAGAAAGGCAATGCCAAAGAATGCTCAAACTACTGCACTCATCTCACACGCTAGTAAAGTAATGATTAAAATTCTCCAAGCCAGTCTTTAGCAATACATGAACAGTGAACTTCCAGATGTTCAAGCTGGTTTTAGAAAAGGCAGAGGAACCAGAGATCAAATTGCCAATATCCTCTGGATCATCGAAAAAGCAAGAGAATTCCAGAAAAACATCTATTTCTGCTTTATTGACTATGCCAAAGCCTTTGACTGTGTGGATCACAATAAACTGTGGAACATTCTGAAAGACATTGGAATACCAGACCACCTGACCTTCCTCTTGAGAAACCTGTATGCAGGTCAGGAAGCAACAGTTAGAACTGGACATGGAACAACAGACTGGTTCCAAATAGGAAAAGGAGTACATCAAGGCTGTATATTGCCACCCTGTTTATTTAAATTATATGCAGAATACATCTCAAGAAACGCTGGGTTGGAGGAAGAACCAGCTGGACTCAAGATTGCCAGAAGAAATATCAATAACCTCAGATATGCAGATGAAACCACACTTATGGCAGAAAGTGAAGAACTAAAGAGCCTCTTGTTGAAAGTGAAAGAGGAGAGTGAAAAAGTTGGCTGAAAGCTCAACATTCAGAAAACTAAGATCATGGCAACTGGTCCCATCACTTCATGGCAAATAGATGGGGAACAATTGAGGGCAGGAGGAGAAGGGGACGACAGAGGATGAGATGGATAGATAGTATCACCGACTCGATGGACATGGATTTGGGTGGGCTCCGGGAGTTGGTGATGGACAGGGAGACCTGGCATGCTGTGGTTCATGGGTTCCAAATGATTGGACACGACTGAGTGATTGAACTGGAACTGGAAACAATAAAAGTTTGTTTTTAATATGTTTGAAAACTTTATAGAACTTTTTATATATAAATAAAGTTATATGTATATAAATTACACATTGTTTTACCACATGAAAATAATGATATAACTCTCACTAAAATAAAAACACTCTGATTAATTATTGATATTATTAAAAACAGAGCAGTTGAGGGAACTGTTTCCAAAAATATACAAGAAAAAGTAAAAATGTATCTCAATGTAACTTTAACCTACACCCACCAGAGGTTTTAGGGATCACATGTTGTAGGACAGTGTTTGCTATGAGCTATTCATTTATATAAATTTCTAAAGACTGTGGACATTATTAGTCTGTAAAATAAAATTTGATTCAGCTTTATTTTGTCTTCTGACTTTAATAAAGAAATCTGAAGATAGATTACCAAGATGATATATTAGATTTCTTGAGTTTAAGACTTATTACTATACATAAGTTTTAGATACAAGGCTTCCGTGGTAGCTCAGTTGGTAAAGAATCAGCCTACAATGCAGGAGATATAGGTTCGATTCCTGGGTCAGGAAGATCCCCTGGAGAATGAAATGGCAACCCACTCCATTATTCTTAGCGGGAGAATCCTCATGGACAGAGAAGCCTGTTGTGCTATAGTTTATGGGGTCACAAAGTGTTGGACACAGCTGAGAGACTAGCTTTCATATCTGTGTGTCTGTGTGTGTGTGTTTGTGTAGAGAGAGAGAAGGATACATATGTGTATATCTATATAGATATAATATATAAACATATTAGTATTTATGCAAATATATTTTTAAATGTATTTATATAAATGCACATATAAACACACAGATACTTAATAGGTAAATGTTGGAATTACTTTGGTCATTTAAAACTTTCATCATTAGAATTTAGTGATGGGGAAAAAAATGTTTTATGAATCACCTTCACCACCCTGCTACACTGAGGACTTAGGAAGAAATACTCAACATAGTATTTTGGTGACTTTAAAATGGTCTCAGTTATCTATAATTCTAAAACCATCATTTTGAATTTTATACAAATTTTACAGTCCTCCTAGAGCCCTAGTTTCAGCAAATATTAGTTGGCACTTTGTAAACCCCTCTAGATGCATTTATATACATTTTTTTTTCAGATGAAATAAGACAAAGCACCAATGTCTACCAGAAATGACTTATATTTCTGGACATTTTATTTATACTGTTTTTTCTTGACTCAATAATCACTATTATAGCTCTTTCCAAATAGCAGAATGTGGGGAGAATTGTCCCTCAAATTTGTAAATAAATTTATTCTGTCCTTTTCTGCCTCTTCCCTTCACCTCCAAAAGTAGTCATGGATAAGAGTGTTGAAGGAAACTTGCCATTCATTCAAAGCATAAAGTATATTTGCTAAGCTTTTCCAAACAAAACACAACAGACAGAGAGAACATGGAGCCTAAGTTATTTCAGAGCTGAGTAGGTTTCTTCTTCATGTGGCAGAGCAGACTGAAATGAGTTAAAAGGGAGACAGGCAATTTGTTCACTTGCACTACATTAAGCAGTTCACTAACCCAGGCAATCTCATCTTGTAGCTCCAACTGCCTCCTCTTGGAGCCACCACCAGCTCCTGGGTCTTAAAGGATGATGGGCAGTTGATTTATTCCTTTGCAATTATTCAGATCTCTCCAAAATGTATGGTCTTCCTTCAAATCCATACCCTGCAGGACTGAAGGATTTTACACCTGCTTAATAGCTTCATGTAGAAGAGCTTCCATAATTTCCATAGCAAGAGTTTATCATGTCACGTATTTTGGAACAAGGCCAAGTCCCACTCCAGACAAAAAGTGATACGACAGGATAATTCTGCAGTTAATGGAAACAGGTAGAAATATGGAAGCAGGGGTATTTTCCAAGATACATATGCCTTTGACATACTCATGTCCATTTTTATATTGATTCATCCTTTAAGATAATTTAAGGGACTGGAAAACAAATTGTATTTAAAAAAAATACTAACAACACTGACAGCCTAAGAAACAACATTTTTCCTTCTGATCTAGATGATAAAAACTGATACAAGTATGGCTATAGTAAGAAAGCATAAATTACACTGAGAACAACTCAGCATCTTAAGTGTTAAGGTGTGAATATTATTTGTAAGTTATTTGCCCAAAAAGTCACTTGCTCTAGCGTGTTCGGCAAGCTATTAGATTTTAGAACAGTCAGAGATTGCTGCAATCTTAATTGAGCTTTTATCAACATTCTCTGTTAGTAACATCTTTCTAGATTTTTCTCTATGTATACTGATAGGTGAAAATAAAGGAAATATCAAATTGAATCTACTAACATAATCGATTCCCTCTGTAATTCTCACACAATTTTGAATGAATTAATGAAAGATAGTTCTGGGGAAGTTTCTACGGGACTGTCAAGCAATGAAAATATGTAAATTCTGCAATACTTAGTGTTGAATTCATATTAAAAGTGAATGAATTAATCATTGCTCACTAATAACCACATTGCTAGATCTTGATCCCCACATTGCCACCTCCAATATCTAAACTGCAACTCAACTCATCTTCAATTACCCAACACTCCTGCATAGTTCAGGTCTGCACTGTCCCCTCTTTTCTTCCATAGTCCTACAGAACAAATGGTTCTCTCGTAGTATAGTCAATAAGAAATTTTAAGCTCAGCAAATACACTTCAATGAAATCTTAGTGAGAATCCAGTCTTCTGTATAGAGGTACATTTATTACACACTATATTTACATATTATTTCATTTTCAAAACTCTCATCTCTTAATCCAGAGATACTTTATCTGAAGAAGAAGTGTTACACATTTATTTGCTCAGTATTGAGTGCCAACAATGTGTCAGGCAAAGCTATTGGCAACACGGTAGTAACTAAGACAGGCATATAAAAAACATATAAATGAGCAGATATTCCTAAAAATGTATCTGAGTCACAGAAAGAGGAAAAGAAAGTAAAGGAATATGGTAGACAAAGATATTGATGATATCGTTAGTTTGCTCAAGCCAGAATTCTTCATGTGAACAGTTAGAATAACTTGGACAACATTTCAGTCAGTCACTTCTGCTGTTAGTGAGAAATGTTAGTTCTAGTCATTAGTAGTTGTAACTTGAAAGCACAGATCAAGGGAAACAACTCTTATATTCAGAGCAGATCTCTTAGTTTCAATCTGATCAAATACTTAATATAAACTTTTTTCTACTGAAAAGTAATAATTTGTTGAATATTTTTCTCAGTCTCTATACTTTTAAATAACCTCTAAATGACCCTCCCCACAAAATGGGCACTTAGTAACCTCTCGTCAATTTTCAAAAATTAATGATTAACATGCCAGGCTTGATGAAGCACAAGCTAGAATCAAGACTGGCAAGAGAAATATCAATAAACTCAGATATGCAGATAATACCCTTATGGCAGAAAGCAAAGAAGAACTAAAGAGCAAGCCTCTTAAAAAGTGAAAGAAGAGAGTGAAAAATATGGCTTAAAAGTCAACATCCAAAAAACCAAGATCATGGCATCCAGTCCCATCACTTCATGTCAAAAAGATGGGGAAACAATAGAAAAAGTAGCCGACTTTATTTTCTTGGGCTCAAAAATCACTGCAAATAGTGACTGAAGCCACAAAATTAAAAGATGCTTGCTTCTTGGAAGAAAAGCGATGATCAACCTAGACAGCCAATTTAAAAACAGAGACATTACTTTGCTGACAAAGGTTTATCTAGTTAAAGCTATGGATTTTCCCAGTAGTCATGTATGGTTGTGAGAGTTGGACCATAAAAAAGCTGGGCACTGAAGAACTGATGGTTTTGAACTGTGTTGTTGGAGAAGATTCTTGAGAGTCCCTTAGACTGCAAGGAGACCAAATCAGTCAATCCTAAAGAAAATCATTCCTATTTACTGGAAGGACTGATGCTGAAGCTCCAATACTTTGGCCACCTGATGCAAAGAACTGACTCATTGGAAAAGACCCTGATGCTGGGAAAGATTGAAGGCAGGAGGAGAAGGGGAAGACAGAGGATGAGATGGTTGAATGGCATCACTGACTCAATGGACATGAGTTTGGGTAGGGTCTGGGAACTGGTGATGGACAGGGAGGCCTGGCGTGCTGCAGTCCATGGGGTCGCAAAGAGTCAGACACCACTGAGCAACTGAACTGAACAGATCTGAATTCCCTTCACTGTTACTTTGGGGACCTCCTGTAACAAAAAGATCTGTGCACACTGCTGAGGCATAATAAGTCTCAGATCATCATTCTTCATCTCAGAAGTATTATTGGTACTTTTTTCCTCACTTCACATACCTGAGAAAAAATTTATCTATTATCACAACTTAGGTGCATGATACAGAATCCAGTTCCTGCATGAGTTAAAATATATATTTGATTAGCACTTGTTCATTATTAGAAGAGGCTTATTAATATGGAAGTGTGGAAATGGCAACTCACTCCAGTATTCTTGCCTGGAGAATTCCACGGGCAGAGGAGCCTGACAGGCTATAGTTCATGGAGTAGCAAAGAATCGGACATTACTGAGTGATTAACGTAATTGATATATAGTCCACCAATCCCCCTTCTGAAGGATCAAATACATAATATGTCACATGATTCATATTTTAAAATATGTCATAATAAATCACATAATTTTATTAATTTTGTTGTTACCCAAATCGCTTGAATTGAGCATAACATTTCCCACTCTAAAATTTACACCCAACCAAGTCAAACAACATAAAGGAAGATAATAAGTGTCAACCCAGAATGACAGTGAATATGTTTTAGGAACCTGTATTAATAAGGGACCCTAATATGAGCATATGTATGAGAGTTGGGTTTCTTTTTACACTGTTAGCAGAAATTCAGTTCACTTCAGTTCAGTCTCTCAGTGGCTCTTTGTGACCTCATGAATCGCAGCACACCAGGCCTCCCTGTCCATCACCGACTCCCGGAGTCCACACAAACCCATGTCCATTGAGTCGGTGATGCCATCCAACCATATCATCCTCTGTCATCCCCTTCTCCTCCTGCCCTCCAATCGTTCCCAGCATCAGGGTCTTTTAAAATGAGTCAGTTCTTCTCATCAGGTGGCCATAGTATTGGAGTTTCAGCTTCAACATCAGTCCTTGCAATGAACACCCAGGACTGATTTCCTTTAGGATGGACTGGTTGGATCTCCTTGCGGTCCAGGGGACTCTGAGGAGTCTTCTCCAAGACACAGTTCAAAAGCATCAATTCTTCGACGATCAGCTTTCTTCACAGTCCAACTCTCACATCCATACATGACCACTGGAAAATCCATAGCCTTGACTAGATGGACCTTGGTTGGCAAAGTAATGTCTCTGTTTTTAAATATGCTATCTAGGTTGGTCATAACTTTCCTTCCAAGGAGTAAGCGTCTTTTAATTTCATGGGTGCAATCAGCATCTGCAGTGATTTTCGAGCCCCCAAAAATAAAGTCTGACACTGTTTCCACTGTTACCCCATCTATTTGCCATGAAGTGATGGGACCGTGTGGATCACAATAAACTGTGGAAAATTCTGAAAGAGATGGGAATACCAGACCACTTGACCTGCCTCTTGAGAAATCTATATGCAGTCAGGAAGCAACAGTTAGAACTGGACATAGAACAAAAGACTGGTTCCAAATAGGAAAAGGAGTACGTCAAGGCTGTATATTGTCACCCTGCTTATTTAACTTATATGCAGAGTACGTCATGAGGAACGCTTGGGTTGGAGGAAACACAAGTTGGAATCAAGATTGCCAGGAGAAATATCAATAACCTCAGATATGCAGATCACACCCTTATGGCAGAAAGTGAAGAGGAACTCAAAAGCCTCTTGATGAAAGTGAAAGAGGAGAGTGAAAAAGTTGGCTTAAAGCTCAACATTCAGAAAACTAAGAAAAGTAGCCTGACCATTCTTAATAAGATTATAACTTTGTACTGTAAGGCAATAAGGAATAGAGTATAAAAAAGGATCTGTAATAATAAGCAAGGCCACTCCACTATGCATCTATAATTGCCTATTTGAAAGCTATTTTTTTTCTATAATTTTCCTCATAGTTGTTCCATATCTTTTTTGTAATGGAATTTTGGAAATACACTGGAACTGTCAAACATGAAAATATATACAGAATAATGCAACATAATCTTGGCAACATAAATCTGAACATTTTCTACAGGAATTTGTTTCTAATACATTTTCTTAATTTAATTTTATTTTTAATTTGAGGATAATTACCTTACTATATTGTAACAGTTCCTGCCATACAGTAACATGAAGTAGCCATTGGAATACATGTGTACCCTCCTTCTTAAAGCTCCCCTCTCCACCTCTCTCCTCATCCCACCCCTCTAGGTCGTCATAGAGCACCTGCTTTGGGTTCCCTATGTTAAATAGCAAATTCCCACTGGCTATCTATTTTACATATGATAATATATATTTTTCAATGCTATTCTCTCAAATCATCCCACCCTCTCCTTCCCACACTGTGACCCTAAGTTTGTTGTTTATGTCTGCATCTCCTTTGCTGCCCTGCAAATAGGATCATCAGTACTATCTTTCTAGGTTCCATATATATGCATTAATACATGGTATTTCCCTTGTGATTTACTCTCATAACATTTAACTTAGTTAAATGAAATTATTATTACTATTTTACCTGAGAAACACTAATGGGGAGAAAAAAAACATACATAGATTGTCCAGGAATCCAAACATTGATGGAGTGTTTGATTTAATTGATTTTATGGAATATTCCAATTCTGAGATTCTGTAACTGTGCAGTTCTATTCTAACATTTGCTAGCTTGTCAATTTTTTTTTCTTTGAAACTGTGCATTCAGTGAGAATTCAGTGATATCCACATGATTGAATTTCAGACATTTATTTGTATGCTTAGAGTTTTCTCAGTAAAAAATAATTAATCATGATAGTCCTATGAGTTGAAGAGATGAACACAAGTTATTTTCAAAATAGTAGTTTCAGAAACCATGATCTCTTCACAAAAGGATGTTTTTTCGATTTTAAAAAACTTCATATCCAATGCTATCTGGCATTTAGCAGACTTTAGCAGACTCCAAATTGCTAAGGAAGCTTAACTATAAATCTTTTTCCAAGATTAAGTATGTCTCCACAACTCTTAATTCATTAAATCTGTCAGGTAGGTAACTAACGGAAATGAGGAAAATGTGTTGAGAGTATCAGTTATAAAATGTTTTCATAACACAATCCCGAATACCAATAATTGCATTCAGTCAAGAAGAATATGTTTTCTCTCTCAGATCTATGTATTCTCTCCCAATACCAAAATACCCAAAACAAACACAAATATATGATCAAAACTTAAAATAACTGATTTTTTCAGCTATCACTCTCCTTCCCCTCCTTCAAATCTTTCAAGAAGGTTATCCTTTCCTCCAACTTACAGCTCAAATACTTGAATGTGGATTCTATAACCAATCAGACATCTCACTGTCTCTCAGAGGGGCCATCGTCTTCAAGCTCCCCTTCCCTTGCCCTTTCAATACTTTTCAGAAACTTTCAAAATGTCTCTTACTAGAATCTATTCCCTTGAACTGCTAGGAAAAAAAAAAAAAAAAAAAACACTCTCTTGGTTTTCTCCTCTACCTGTGACTGTTACTATTTTGTCTCTTTTAGTGACTTATTTCTCTAGTTTCTTTACATTTTTAAAACATTTAGATTCTGTCCTAGGCACTCCTGTCAATGTATTAAAGCTCACCTCTCCTCACAGGCTTCTGTTCCATTCCAGTAAATATATTTACCAGTGAAGCAAATGAGCCCCAAGTTTTCATCTCTAGAGCAGAAGACCATTCCCACATACCATCTACTTGTTAGATATCAGGGTTCCCAGGTGGCACGGAGAAGGCAATGGCAAGCCACTCCAGTACTCTTGCCTAAAAAATCCCATGGATGGAGGAGCCTGGAAGGCTACAGTTCGTGAGGTCGCTAAGGGTCAGATACGACTCAGCGACTTAACTTTCACTTTTCACTTTCACACATTGGAGAAGCAAATGGCAACCCACTCCAGTGTTCTTGCCTGGAGAATCCCAGGGACGGGGGAGCCTGGTGGGCTTCCGTCTATGGGGTCACACAGAGTCGGACACGACTGAAGTGACTTAGCAGCAGCAGCAGCAGCAGCAGGTGGCACATTGGTTTGGATTTGCCAAAAACTCAAAAGAAATGTGAAATTTCTCTTCCATTATACCTTACAATTTTCATTGTGGTCCAGTGTTTTTCCTTTACACAGAGGATAATTCTATTTACACATTTATTGAGCTGAAAATCTGAGAGTCACTCTTGATTCTTAATACTCTCTCACCTCACTTCAGATCAAAAACACAAGAATTGTCAATTGTAACTGATAGCTCAGCTCAGTTCAGTCGCTCAGTCATGTCCGACTATATGTGACCCCATGGAATGTAGTACGCCAGGCTTCCCTGTCTGATACCAACTCCCGGAGCTTGTTCAACTCATGTCCATTGAGTCAGTGATGCCATCCAACCATCTCATCCTCTGTTATCCCCTTCTCTTCCCACCTTCAATCTTTCCCAGCATCAGGGTATTTTCCAATGAGTCGGTTCTTCGCATCAGGTAGCCAGAGTATTGGAGCTTCAGCTTCAGTATCTGTCCTTCCAATGAATATTCAGGGCTGATTTTCCTTAGGATTGACTGATTTGGTCTCCTTGCAGTCCAAGGGACTCTCAAGTCTTCTCCAACAACACAGTTCAAAAGCATTAATTCTTCAGCACTGAGCTTTCTTATTCTTTTATTTTTAATGACTTGTTTTTTAATTTATTTATTTTAATTGAAGGCTAATTACTTTACAATATTGTAGTGGTTTTGCCATACATTGACATGAATCTGCCCTGGTCCAACATTCACATCCATACACGACTACTGGAAAAACCCTAGCTTTGATTAGATGGACCTCTGTTGTTAAAGTAATGTCTCTGCTTTTTAATATGCTGTCTAGATTTGTCATAGCTTTTCTTCCAAGGAGCAAGTGTTTTTTTAATTTCATGGCTGCAGTCACCACCTGCAGTGATTTTGGAGCCCAAGAAAATAAACTCTGCCACTGTTCTAATTGTTTCCCCATCTATTTGACATGAAGTGATGGGACAGGATGCCATGATCTTAGTATTCTGCATGCTGCTGCTGCTGCTAAGTCACTTCAGTCGTGTCCGACTCTGTGCGACCCCATAGATGGCAGCCCACCAGTTTTCCCTGTCCTTGGAATTCTCCAGGCAAGAACACTGGAGTGGGTTGCCATTTACTTCTCCAACATGAAAGTGAAAAGTGAAAGGGAAGTCGCTCAGTTGTGTCCGACTCTTAGCGACCCCATGGACTGCAGCCTTCCAGGCTCTTCTGCCCATGGGATTTTCCAGGCAAGAGTACTGGAGTGGGTTGCCATTTCCTTCTCTGATCTGCATGTTGAGTTTTAAGCAAATATTCTCACTCTCCTCTTTCATCTTCATCAAGAGTCTCTTTAGTTCTTCTTTGCTTTCTGTCATAAGGGTGGTGTCATCTGCATATCTGAGGTTATTGATATTTCTCCTGGCAATCTTGATTCCAGCCTGTGCTTCATCCAGCCCAGCATTTCTCATGATGATTTCTGCATATAAGTTAAATAAGTGGGGTGACAATATGCAGCCTTGATAGTACTCCTTTCCCAATCTGGAACCAGTCTGCTCTTCCACATCCAGTTCTAACTGTTGCTTCTTGACCTGCATACAGATTTCTCAGGAGGCAGGTCAGGTGCTCTGGTATTTTCATCTCTTTAAGATTTTTCCACGTTTGTTGTGATCCACACAGTCAAAGGCTTTATCTTACTCAATAAAGCAGAAGTAGATGTTTTTCTGGAATTCTCTTGTTTTTCTGATGATTCAGCTGATGTTGCCAATTTGATCTCTGGTTCCTCTGCCTTTTCTAAATCCAGCTTGAACATCTGGAAGTTCACAGTTCACATATTGTTGTAGCCTGACTTGGACAATTTTGAGCATTACTTTGCTAGCGCATGCGATGAGTACAATTGTGTGATAGTTTGAACATTCTTTGGCATTGCCTTTCTTTGGTATTGGAATGAAAACTGACCTTTTCCAGTCTTGTGGTCACTGCTGAGTTTTCCAAATTTGCTGGCATATTGAGTGCGATGCTTTCAAATCATCTTTTAGAATTTGAAATAATTCAACTGGAATTCCATCACCTCCACTAACTTAGTTCATAGTGATGCTTCCTAAAGACCACTTGACTTTGCATTTCAGGAAATCTGGCTCTAGGTGAGTGATCACACCACTGTGATTATCTGGGTCATGAAGATCTTTTTGTATAGTTCTTCTGTGTATACTTGCCACCTCTTCTTAATGTCTTCTGGTTCTGTTAGGTCCATGCCATTTCTCTCCTTTATTGTGCCCATCTTTACATGAAACGTTCCCTCAGTATCTCTGAGTTTCTTGAAGAGATCTCTCATCTTTCCCATTTTATTGTTTTCCTCTATTTCTTTGCACAGATCACTGAGGAAGACTTTCTTATCTCTCATCACTATTCTTTGGAACTCTGCCTTCAAATGGGTATACCTTTCCTTTTCTTCTTTCCCTTTCACTTCTCTTCTTTTCTCAGCTATTTGTATCTTTTATTCTCCCTCCCAGCTATGGTACATACTGGGACAATTTCATGTTCCTCCTGTGGATCTTTGCAAATCAATGTTCACTTTTATCCTAATCTATAGCACTGCATAGTAAATGCTTATACTTGTCTCTTCAATGAACTGCAAGCTCCTGGAGGCCAGAGACTACATGTTCCTCAGCATTATGTTCCTGGTACTAAGGAAATGCCTAATAAATAGAAAATGCTATATATATCTATATCTATCTATATATATATAGGTCTCTTTCACAGCTCATACATGCTAAATGCAGAGCAATTGGTAATGGCTATAATAAAAAACAAGTAGTTCATTTGAGGCTCTACATGATGCTGCATAAGGAAGAAAGATACAATTACTAAATCAGAAGCATTTCAAGGCATGTTATTACTTGTTTAGGAAGCTACTGCTTACAGCATCTGAAGGCTTATAGAAGTTTTGTGTCAAAACACCAGCCATGTTTATGGACATAACATTTTCTCGAAGGGAAATGAGAAACTCTGGTATTTTTCTGCTCTTTATGTGAGCAGAAAAACAAATGTTTTTAACTCAACAACCTATTTGGTCATCCATAAGAAACTTTAAAAAGCCAAAGTAATTCACATTTATTAGTCCAATTTTAATGAAATGAAAAATAAAAATAAAATATGAAAATAATTATAAATAAGTTTGAATACCTTTACACAGGGTAGACTTAAACAGATCTGCTTTAGGACCAATACTGGAATAAAAAACAGAATCAGAAATACACAGCAAATATCTAGAGATATTCATTATTTTTTACAGAAGGGACTCAAATAATGATGTCCTTGCCACTACATCATGAGGAACGCTGGGTTGGAAGAAGCACAAGCTGGAATCAAGATTGCCGGGAGAAATATCAATAACCTCAGATATGCAGATGACACTACCCTTATGGCAGAAAGTGAAGAGGAACTCAAAAGCCTCTTGATGAAAGTGAAAGAGGAGAGTGAAAAGGTTGGCTTGAAGCTCAACATTCAGAAAACAAAGATCATGGCATCTCGTCCCATCACTTCATGGGATATAGATGGAAAAACAGTGGAAACAGGGTCAGACTTTATATTGGGGGGCTCCAAAATCACTGCAGATGCTGATTGCAGCCAGGAAATTAAAAGATGCTTACTCCTTGGAAGGAAAGTTATGACCAACCTTGATAGTATATTAAAAAGCAGAGACATTACTTTGCCAACAAAGGTCCATCTAGTCAAGGCTATGGTTTTTCCCGTGGTCATGTATGGATGTGAGAGTTGGACTGTGAAGAAAGCTGATCGCCGAAGAATTGATGCTTTTGAACTGTGGTGTTGGAGAAGACTCTTGAGAGTCCCTTGGACTGCAAGGAGAGCCAACCAGTCCATTCTAAAGGAGATCAATCCTGGGTGTTCATTGGAAGGACTGATGCTAAAGCTGAAACTGCAATACTTTGGCCACCTCATGCGACGAGTTGACTCACTGGAAAAGACTCTGATGCTAGGAAAGGTTGGGGGCGGGAGGAGAAGGGGACGACAGAGAATGAGATGGCTGGATGGCATCACCAACTCTGTGGACATGAGTTTGAGTGAACTCCGGGATTTGGTGATGGACAGGGAGGCCTGGCGTGCTGTGATTCATGGGGTCGCGGAGAGTCGGTCACGACTGAGCGACTAAACTGAACTGAACTGCCTCTACATGACTTTACTATAATCAAATGATAGAAAATGTAGCAATTTGACAGTTCTGAGCTACCTTGACCTTATGGGTGCCTCCTCCTACTTCCTGAGATTCAGAGTTTCTCAAAGGAAGATCATACATTTACTCTAACCTTAATATAAGTAAGTAAATCCTTCTTTGTATTCTTCCAATTAACTTGTTACATCCTCTATTCTTAACTGAAGGGAAAGCAACCTAACCCTTGACTATCATTCAGTGTTACCTTTGAACCAGCCTTTGTTGTGATCTACCTCATTAAAACACTATTTAATATACCATGAAATTATATTAACATCTTGTTAATATTTGGAATATATTAAAAGGAAATTCCAGAAAGAAATGATCTAAGAGTAAGATGTAACACAACTTTGCTGTGTGAAAAAACTCATAGTATACCACATTTGAATAGTAGTCTTAGAGCTATAATGATAATAACAAAGTTACCATGCATAGAACAATTACCACAAATCCTTTTAAGTAAATTATCATCACCATTATAAGAAGGAAGAAACTGAGACTTAATGATGCTAAGGAAACTTCCTGAGATCAGAGGGCCACTAAAAGGCAGCATGAGATAATAACTCTTGCCTGTCTCCCTAACCCACATTCTTTTTTTTTTTTTTTTAAATTTTAATTTATTTTATTGGAGGCAAATTACCTTTCATTAATATATTGGTTGGTTTTGCGATACATTGACATGAATCCGCCCCGGGTGTACATGTGCTCTCCCTCCCGAACCCCCCTCCCACCTCCCTCCTCCCCATATCCTCCCCCCATGTCATTCCTGTGCACCAGCCCCAGGCATCCTGCATCATGCGTCGAACCTGGACTGGTCACATATGCTAATATACATGCTACAATGCCATTCTCCCCAATCATCCCACCTTCACCCTCTCCCACAGAGTCCCAAAGACTGTTCTATATGTCTATGTCTCTTTTGCAGTCTCGTACACAGGTTTCAGGTTTCCATCTTTCTAAATTCCATATATATGCGTCAGTATACTATATTGATGTTTTTCTTTCTGGCTTACTTCACTCTGTATAATTGGCTCCAATTTCATCCACCTCATTAAAACTGATTCAAATGCATTTTTCTTGATGGCTGAAAAATACTCCATTGTGTATATGTACCAAAGCTTTCTTATCCATTCATCTGCAGATGGACATCTAGGTTGCTTCCATGCCCTGGCTATTATAAACAGTGCTGCAATGAACATTGGCGTACATGTGTCTCTTTCAATTCTGGTTTCCTCGGTGTGTATGCCCAGGAGTGCAATTGCTGGATCATATGGCAGTTCTATTTCCAGTTTTTTGAGGAATCTCCACACTGTTCTCCATAGTGGCTGTACTAGTTTGCATTCCCACCAACAGTGTAAGAGGGTTCCTTTCTCTCCACACCCTCTCCAGCATTTATTGCATGTAGACTTTTGGATAGCAGCCATTCTGACTGGTGTGAAATGGTATCTCATTGTGGTTTTGATTTGCATTTCTCTGATTATGAGGGATGTTGAGCATTTTTTCATGTGTTTGTTAGCCATCTTAATGCATAAAGACAGAAATATAGATCAATGGAACAAAATAGAAAGCCCAGAGATAAACCCACGCACCTATGGACACCTTATCTTTGACAAAGGAGGCAAGAATATAAAATGGACAAAAGACAGTCTCTTTAACAAGTGGTGCTGGGAAAACTGGTCAGCCACTTGTAAAAGAATGAAATTAGAACACTTCCTAACACCATACACAAAAATAAACTCAAAATGGATTAGAGAGCTAAATGTAAGGCCAGATACTATAAAACTCCTAGAGGAGAACGTAGGCAAAACACTCTCTGACATAAATCACAGCAGGATCCTCCAAGACCCACCTCCCAGAATACTGGAAATAAAAGCAAAAATAAACAAATGGGACCTAATTAAAATCAAAAGCTTCTGCACAGCAAAAGAAACTCTAAGCAAGGTGAAAAGACAGCCTTCAGAATGGGAGAAAATAATAGCAAATGAAGCAACTGATAAAGGATTAATCTCCAAAATATACAAGCAGCTCCTGCAGCTCAATTCCAGAAAACTAAGTGACCCAATCAAAAAATGGGCCAAAGAACTAAACAGACATTTCTCCTAACCCACATTCTTAAGCATCTCTGTCAACTGCCGCAATGTTAAAGAAATCCAATGTGAGCATCTGTTTGTCAAAAATGGAAAGATAAATCCTGTGGTTTACCACATCAACTTCAACACTGCTGTCTTGGATCTTTATCAGAATTCTGTCAGTAAAATTATAAATGAAATAATGCTAACAAGAGAGACTTTTGGCATTTGCTTTCAGTTCATCTTAGAATGAATTACACAGTATGCATTTGAGATTACTATGAGGCACATATATATCACTCTCCAATGTATTTTAATAAATATGCTTATCATCCCATTTTCATACGTGAAATGCTAAAGTTCCCAAGTATTAAAGCATCAATACAGTGACACTAACAACTGAAAGGTCTTTTCATTTTACCAGTCTTATTTGTATCTATTACTAATATTACAGTCCATCTTGTATTTATATATATACATGTATAAATTAAAAGTATAAAAAAATAAATAAATAAAAATAAAAGTATACAGTTCATCCTCTCTTGAATTATAATGATTTATGTGCCTCAGAGGATGATAAACTATATTAAGAAAAGGACCATACTTCCTTCTTATTTGTATCATATTATCTCCTAGCATACAACTTAGTATATAGTTGCTACTCCAAAGTGTGTCTTATCAAAATCTTTCATTCACAACCCATAGTTCTTCTTCCTGTTCTTCATTTTTTCATCCAGCCATCTATCCATGTAGTCTATATTATTTCTTTTTAATCTACATATCTATCATAATTAATTGATCAATATCTAGCTTAAAAGTTAGTATGTCAAAGTCTTCATTTAGAATGAAACATTTTTAAAGGAATGGTTTTTATTTGATTAGAAAGAGAATACAACTTATTAATTATTAGGATATTCTCAGCAAAATGATTAATGATTACTAATTGTGGCAAATCAGTAATATCCACATCAGTATCTCTCGCCATATATGTTTCTCTTAGAATACGTCTCCAGAGCTCTTGCTACTAAGTGATAGAATGAATGATCTCTTCCCTTGAATCTATGTTGGTTTGTTACTCTGACTCCAGTGGAAGGGACACTCTGAGTTCTGAAACTTTTAGGGGAAGCACACTGACTGAAACCGCCCACCCTGGCCAGGCTCTCTAGTAACCATCTGCATGAGTTGTTTTACGGCAGGAGGTCCTGGTAAGGAACATGGAACTAATAAGCCACTACCAACCAGAAGAGCTCAGGAAAGGTCAAAAGGAGACACCACGTGTCCATACACCTCCCAGAACCCCTCTTGCTAGCATCCATCTTGGTTGAGTGATGCATGCGCCACCAGGAAGGACTCTGAGTCAGAATGATTGGACAAAGACAACCTGGAAACTAATCCTATCAACATAAAACCCAAGACTGTGAGGCACGTGGCAGAGCAGTTCTCCTGGATTCCCTTACCCTGCTGCTCTCTGCCCGGGTGCCCTCTTCCAATAAAGTCTTTTGCTTTGTCAGCACACGTCTCCTTGGACAATTCTTTTCTGAGTGTTAGACAAGAGCCCACTCTTGGGGCCCTGGAGGGCCCCCTTCCTACAACAACTGGTGACCACAAAGGGACCCCCATTTTTATTGTGGCTGACATCCAGACCACTAGAGGTACTCTAGAATGAGCTCACCTGCTGATGGACCTGACCCAACAGCCAAAACTGGGACCTGTTTGTCCCTGGTCTCCTCCTGACATGAACTGACCAGAGTGCCCTGAACAGGTAAGGAACAAGATATTTTGTTGACCCCTTTTATCTCACCCCTCTTTTCAACCCCTTCTATCCTATCCTATTTTTTTCCTTTCCCCTGGTCATGGACACAGGAATCTTGTTGAAAGGCCTCAGCCTGAGCTGAGGAATGGAGACTGATCACCTCCTTTTAGCAGAGAACTCGAATTTTGGTTCTGGTAGGGCCAGGTTCCCGGAAAAGGCAATGGCAAGCCACTCCAGTACTCTTGCCTAGAAAATCCCATGGATGGAGGAGCCTGGTGGGCTGCAGTCCGTGGGGTCGCTAAGGGTCGGACATGACTGAGTGAGTTCACTTTCGCTTTTCACTTTTACACATTGGAGAAGGAAATGGCAACCCACTCCAGTGTTCTTGCCTGGAGAATCCCAGAGACGGGGGAGCCTGGTGGACTTCTGTCTATGGGGTCACACAGAGTCGCACACGACTGAAGTGACTTAGCAGCAGCAGCAGCAGGGCCAGGTTCCAGTCCTCCCTTCTTTCTGGAGGCCCAGGGGAAAGTCCTGTAAAGCCTGGTATCTGCAGGTGACAGGAGATGTCCATAAAGCCACCTCTTTTCTTCCTCTTTCTCTCCCCCACTCTTAGACCCCTTTTCTCTCCCCACTCATTCTCTCTCAACCTGACCTCTTTTCCTCTCTTTGAAGACTTATTTCTATTTACTCTGTCTGTCAACTGGAGAAGGAAATGGCAACCCACTCCGGTACTCTTGCCTAGAAAATCACATGGACAGAGAAGCCTGGTAGGCTACAGTCGATGGGGTCACAAAGAATTGGACACGACTGAGTGACTTCACTTCACTTCACTGTCTGTCAATACTTGGACCTGAAGTTCTGGGTCCTTGTAAGAGATTTTCTGAGAGGCTATGCTCTCTCCTCCTCAGTAATTGTGTTTTCTGTTCTTGGAGAGATAATCAAGCGTTAGAAGCCCTCCATCAGGTGCCCTGTTTCTATAAATTTAGCCATTTGATTGAGCATTTTGCTGAGTGCTTCCACATGGAAGAAATTGATGGGGTTCAGCATAGTTACACCTGGTCTTGGGTAAAAAGTAACACCCTAGATATGTTAAGGGGTTAATTCACCTTTTGGGACCAGTCCTACAGTCCCGTTGATTGTGTTTACTACTGAAAATTTCCTTTGGTGGATGCACAATCAGGCAATTTGGGACCAGGAGAGACTTTATATTCTCTCTAGAGTCAGATATAGGGGCACCTACCCCATTACTAGTCCCCTGGGAATGAGATACAAAACTATACCTCTGTTAAAATGGGAAATAAGCCTAGCTTCCCTTTAGACACCCCACTGGGTTGTCTTTTTGCCCACTGGGAGGGATACCAACTGGAAGGGCTAGAAAAGAAAAAAGCTTTTCAAATACTGTACTTGATACTGGCCTACTTACTCCCTAGTAGGTGGTGAGAAATGGCCCCAGTCAGGGTCACTTGGATTCAACAACATTTTACAGCTCAGTCTATACTACAAACGTGAGGGTAAATAAAAGTAGGTTCCCTATGTCCAGGCCTTTATGGCCCTCTACCAGGATTCCAAAAAAAAGAAAATATAAGCTTGAAGACTTTGATAAATGTCCTTTCAAAGTCCTTTTGGCAAGGTCTGAAACAAAGATCCCCTTGACCTTCTCTTGAAGCCCTCAGCTCAGGCAGAGAGGTCACAGGGAAAGTAAGTTCAGACAAGCCCAGAAGTCACAAGGCTAGGCCTGGTAGTCATGGGACCTGAAGGGAAGTCTCTTACAGTTGCCTTGGCTCTGCCTCCATATGTCCCTTCCCCCAGGGAATTACCATCAGGAAGTAAGCTTTGCCCTTTACAGAAGGAAAGGTCATCCTCAGACAAAATCTGCCTCCTAAGAGAGGTACCAGATGGGGAGGGAGGACCTATGTGTGTTCATGTTCTTTTTTCTACACAAGACATTACCCAATGTAGGCAGCAATTGGGTTCATATTCTGAGAACCCCCAAAATATTAGGGACAAATTTGAACATCTTAGCCTTAAATTCTCCCTCATCTGGAGGGATGTAATTGTCATCCTCACCCAGTGTTGTAATGAAGATGAAAAAGCTAGAATCTTAGATCAGGCTAGAAAAGTGGCTAATGAAAGAGCAGACGGATGTCAGTCTGTCCCCTGCAGCAGAGTCAATCCCCTCTACAGAGCCAAATTGGGATCCCAATACAAGGGCAGGAATAGAAATCTTAAGACAACTCACTACTTATTAAGACAACTACTTAAGACAACTCACCACTGCCTATTACAGGGAATGACCTGAGGTGACCAAAAGGTCATTAATTATATTAAGATAAAAGAGGTTACACTGGGAGAGAATAAAAATCCAGCTCTTTGTTTAGGAAAACTCACAGAGGCCTTTACCTCTCGCCAGAGGTAAAACTTTACCCAGCAGATCTAAAAAGTATGGAAGGAAGAGTCCTGTTGGCCCATTCCTTCATAACCCAGGCAGCCCCAGACATAAGGAGAAAATTGCAAAAACTAGGAAAAAGACCAGAGACCCAAATCTCCAATTTGGTGGAGGAGGCAAACAGGGTGTTTTTTAATAGGGACAGGGAGGAGGAAGCCAAAAGGGAACAAAAGGAAGCCTGAAAGGATAGGAAAATAGAGAGGCAGACCCAAGCCTTGACCCGACAACAGACTAAAATCCTGCCCTTGATTCATTCTGCCACTATGCAAGAGTCACAGGGAAGGTAAATAAGTAAAAAGGATCTTAGAAATCCATGACGGCCAAGACATACCCAATATGCCTACTGCAGAGAGAATAAGCACTGCAAAGAGGAGTGTCCATATTTCCCTAAGGGAAGGTGTATGGATATGCCTACACCTGCTCCCTCTGTGTTAGTCATGGGCAACTGGGACTGACGGTGCTCAGCAGTTCAAGAAACCCCAGTGAATTGTGAGATCCAGATCACTCCTCTCAATCCTTGGGTGACTCTACAAATAGAAGGTAAGAATATGAACTTTCTTTTGGACATGGGGCTGCCTTCTCTGTTCTTCCTTTCCGATTAGGACCTTTACAGTCCCTGACTAAAGTGGTGATGGGGGTAGAAGGAAAACCCCAAAGCCGAAATTTTACTAAGCCCCTCCATTGTAAGGTGGGCAGCTGGCAAGGAACCCACCCCTTCTTATACATCCCTGGTTGCCCTGCTCCCCTACTGGGGAGAGACCTTCTTTCCCACCCTCGACCAAAGTGACTTCAGGAAAGCTAGAAGTTGATAATTTCCTTTGCCTATTGTCTGAATATTTGCAGTCAGATGTAGAAAAGGAGGGGTTCTTCCCTTTCTTAGATGAGGTCAATTCCCAGGTGTGGGTTGTCTCCGTCCCTGGCCTAGCCATAAATGTTCCTCTGATGAAGATTCTTCTGAGGCCAAATGCTCCCTACCCTTGGAAAAGACAATATCCCTTAAACTCAGAAGTTCTTGAGGTTCTTAGACCATTAGTTAACAAATAACAAGATACTGGAATTCTAATCACCTGTGAGTCTCCCTGCAATACTCCAATCTTTCCTGTTAAAAAAACCAGATGGATCTTATCAATTCATCCAGGATCTAAGAGTTATAAATGAAGCTGTGGTTCCCATCCATCTCATAGTCCCAAACCTGTATACCCTCCTATCCCAAGTTCCAGGAAATGCTAAATACCTTAAGGATGGTTTATTTTGCATTCCTCTCCATCCTGAATCCCAAAATCTCTTTACCTTTGAGTGGCGGGACCTGGGAACAAGGGAGGTCATACAACTTTGCTGGACTCTACTATCACAAAGGTTTAGGGACAGCCCTCATATTTTCAGGACTTCCTTGGGGAGAGAACTAAGATAATTAACCTTAACAAAAAGTAATCTAATATAGTATGTGGATGACTTGCTCATAGCTAGTCCAGATTTTACCAGCTCTCAAATGGCTATTAAAACTTTTAAATTTCCTGTATGAAATGGGTTATCAAGTATCCCCCAGAAAAGCACAGATTAGCTTAACCCAAGTAAAATACCTTGGTTTTATAATTACAGAAGGAAAAAGAATGCTTGACCCCCCGAGGAAATCCCTCGTCTTAAATAGCCCACACCCTCAAGCGATAAAACAGTTTAGGCGGTTTTTAGGAATGACTGGGTTTTGTAGGATCTGGATCCCTGGTTATGGAAATCTGTCCCGACCCCTATGTGAAAAGTTAAGAGGGAAAGAGGAAGAGCCACTTGACTGGGATGAGACTTTCCAGGTTGCCTTTAATGTCTTGAAAGAGTCTATCACTACAGCCCCAGCTTTAGGGCTCCTGAACCTGGAAAAGCCTTTCAGGCTGTATGCTCTGAAAGGATAGGAACTGCTGTTGGGATGTTAGGGAAAATGATGGGGCCTGTATTATAACCCATGGCTTATCTCTCAAAACAACTAGAGGTGGCCAGAGGGTGGTCCACTTGCCTCCAGGCAGTAGAGGCCACCGCTCTTACGGTTAAAGAGGTATCTAAGCTGACCCTGGGTCAGCCCACCTCTGTGTATATGCCTCACCAGGTTCAAGCAGTCTTGGAAACTAAAGGGGTAGATGGATGACAGGGGGAAGGATTACCTAATACCAAGACCTCTTCCTTGACACTCTAGAAATAAAATTGAGGGTCTCTCAGACTTTAAATCCAGCCACCTTAATGCTCGATACCCCTACTTCCCCTTTGGATCACCATTGCATGCAAATTATAGATAAGTTATACTCTTCTCGCCCTGATCTATCAGAGACAACTTCATCTGACCCAGAGGAAGAATGGCACACAGATGGCAGCAGTTTTGTAGAAAAAAGGAGAGAGGAAAGCATAATATGCTGTAGTGAGCCTAGAAGAAACTAGGGAAAGTGGGTCTCTTACCCCAGACACCTCAGCCCAGAAAACTGAACTTTTTGCCCTGACAGGAGCTTTAGAATTAGGGAAAGGAAAGAGGATTAACGTGTTTATGACTCTTAAGTATGCTTTACTCATCATGCACACCCATGCAGCAGTTTGGAAGAAAAGAGTGCTCGAAGTGCTCAGTGTTCGAAGCTCTCCTATTAAACACAGAGAGCTCATTCTCAGGCTCCTGGAGGCAATCAAACTTCCTGCTAAATTAGCTGTCATCCACTGCAAGGGTCACCAAAAGGGGCAAGAAAAGGAGGCCCAGGAAAAATAGGAAAGTTGATCAAGAGGCAAAACGAGCTGCTAGGGAAGCTATCCCTGTCACTGCTATCTGCCCCCTTTCTCCAAGGAAACCCTGATTCCAAATTATATCCCAGAGGAACATTCCTGATATGCTGAGCGGGGTTGGGAGTTTGGGTCGGTTTCAGATTGATCAGGCCCAAATAATACTCCCTGACTCTCAGGTTTGGAAAATTACTAACTCCTTACATAAAAGTGCTCATTTTGGAAGAGATAATCTGGAAACTTTGCTCAAGCCTGTTCTTTACCATCCCAGTTGGCTAAGGTTGTTCAACAGCTCACACAGAATTGTGATACCTGTCAAGGAAATAATCCAAAAACTAGACCCTTGTCTAGTTAAACCTGTCCAACATCGGGGATAATACCCAGGAGAGTACTGGCAGGTAGATTTTACAGCCATGCCAAAGACGCAAGGGTTCTTTCTTTTTCTGTTGGGGTGTTAGGGCATTCTTTTTCCTTTCTTTCTCTTATTTGCTAGTCTTTATTGACATGCTTACAGGATGGATTGAAACATTCCCTACTAGGATAGAGAGAGCTACAAAAGTTCGTAAAACTCTGCTGAAGGAGGTAGTGCCTATGTCTGGGCTGCCTTGATCACTTCAGAGTGACAATGGGCCCTCATTTACAGGCACGATATCCCAGAACCTGGCCGCATGCTTAGGAATTAAATACCGCCTCCACTCATCCTAGTGGCCTCAAGCCTCGAGAAAGGTGGAGAGAGCCAACCAAACTCTTAAAAGGACTCTGGCCAAACTATGTTAAGAAACACAAAATAAATGGATCCATATGCTACCCATAGCCTTCATGAGGGTATGGGCAGCCCCCAAGTGGTCACTATTATTAAGTCTTTATGAAATGATGTATGGACATCCATTCTTAACTTCTGATTTGTTTTTTTTTTGATGAGGACACCAATATACTCCTAAAACATATAATTGACCTGGGAAAGTTTCAACAAGAACTCCAGTGATATGGAGAACAGATCCTCCCTAGATCACAGGAAGACTTGAAGAATGTCCAAGTAGAGCCAGGGGACCAAGTATTAGTAACAGCCTGGCAAGAAAAAGGGAGTCCAAGCCAGCTGTCCAAGAAATGGACAAGGTCATATAAAGTTGTCCTAGTAATCTCAACTGCTGTTAAAGTGAAGGGTCTATCTGCTTGGGTCCACAATTCTAGAATAAAACCCCATGGCCTACAGGATAGGGAGATGGGGACCGAGACTCCAAAACCAGAGAACAACTATTCCTATGAACCTGTTGAAGTCCTCAGACTCTTGTTCAGGCAGAGGCCCATCAAATATCCCTCAGATAAGTAAATTACATCCTATGATGTTCCTCCTCTTTCTGATCATGTCTCCCTGTATGGCTACTACTCTTTCCCTGCTGCTGCTAAGTCACTTCAGTCGTGTCCAACTCTGTGTGACCCCATAGACGGAAGCCCACCAGGCTCCCCCGTCCCTGGGATTCTCCAGGCAAGAACACTGGAGTGGGTTGCCATTTCCTTCTCCAATGTGTGAAAGTGGAAAGGGAAAGTGAAGTTGCTCAGTCGTGTCCGACCCATAGCGACCCCATGGACTGCAGCCTACCAGGCTCCTCCATCCATGGGATTTTTTAGGCAAGAGTACTGGAGTGGCTTGCCATTGCCTTCTCCGACTCTTTCCCTAAATGAAGCATATACACTTGCAAAATGCTTTACTTCTCAACTCAACCTAACCAGCCCTTGCTGGATCTGCATTAGTGGCAGAAGCTAGGGGTATGTCCAACCTATCCCAAGGTATCAATGGCCCACCCTTCTAGCCCAGCTACATGCTGTTACCCAGCACACCCCACCTGGTTGTAATATGGCCTTTTGGGAAAAAGAGGAGAAAAACTTTATGCCTTGGTATCATTAACAGCTGTCTTTATTTACTTCCACGATAACATCTGCCATCCCACCCAAGCCTTTATTTTCTCTCTTGACTAACATTCCCCAAGTGACCTTCCCTATCTGTCTAACCAGTGACTCCCTAACAGGAGTGTCAGTAGTGATGTGGGATAACCTCCACTGTCAGAACTGATGGAGAAAACTGGGATCTAGAAATTTCTCTAGGGTATTACGATTTAGCCCAAAGTCTGGGAACTAGAGGTTCTGGCAGAATTGACATGCTATGTCTATCCCTGAGCATGAGGCTCTCCTCAGATGCTATTAACCAGTCTCAAAAATCCAGGTTCTGTTCTGGACAACCAAGAAACCACACCCATTCATCCTGGTTTCTAAATTGGGCAGGCAACTCTGACTCCTGTTACTCCCTTGTAGGTGTACCCACCCCTGAAAACCTAACCTTACGGTGGGAGCCTAAACAAAATACTGTCTACCTTGAGGATAAAACCCAGGATGCCTCACAACACTTCAATCCCTTACTAAATACCCTGCTGCCTGTTTTGCAGCAAGTGGAGTGACAGTCTCCTCCCAGCTACTAAAGGATTGCCCCTGTTCCATTATGACATGTTCCAGTTGTAAGGCAGATGGAAATCCTGTTCCCCTTTGGCAAACCCGTTTTGCTTCCCACCTTGAACCCAGTCATGTTGTCTACTTCATATGCGGAGATAAAGCTTATTTACCCCTGCCACTTTTTTGGTCAGGAACTTGCACCCTAGGGTATCTCACGCCCCACATAGATCTGGCCTGGAGTAATACCTCCTTGCCTTTACTAGTATATACCCACCAGAGGATATATAATGTGGTAGTACTTACCCCTCTTTTCCTGGCATTAGGACTGACCACTGGTTTGACAGGAGCTGCCACTGGGGGAACTTCTTTACATAAATTTCAGCAGCTTTCTACTGATGCTGCTATATCCATAGAAAAAACCATGAGGCCCCTCCAATGCCTATAATCCCATTTAGACTCCCTAACTGCAATGGTCCTACAAAATTGTCGGGCCCTAGATTTACTGACTGCAGGACAGGGGATCCCTTGCCTTTATCTAAAAGAAGAATGCTGTTTTTATTATAACCAGTCTGGAGAGGTCCAAGAAGATATCAAGGAGCTTTTGGAACAGGCCACAAAAGTCCAGGATTTGAGCTCATTAATGTGTGCTTCCCCTTTTCCTTCTTGGCTCCTGCCATTTCTGGCTCTAGTGATAGCTATCTTTTTAGGCCTCCTATTTGGCCCCTGTATACTCCAACTCTTTACAAAGTTTATCTACAGCAGAATCCAGCAATTCAAGCCAAATTGATGTTACTACAAGGGTGAAAGCTGGTTTCAGATATGGAACACCTCAACTTAGATCAGGAAGAGAGAGACTTCTGCTCTGCTAGGCAGGACTATGCCCATCACAGTAGGAGGAAGTTACAGAAGAAAAGAGACCTCCGCCCCAATTCCCAAGAAGTATTTTGAGTATGAAGTCTCTCAGGGGGAAGTAGTTAGGGGAAGCACACTGACTGAAACCGTCCACCCTGGCCAGGCTCTCTAGTAATCATCTGCATGAGTTGTTTTATGACAGGAGGTCCTCGGTAAGGAACATGGAACTAATAAGCCACCACCAACCAGGAGAGTTCGGGAAAGGTCAAAAGGACACACCACGTGTCCATACACCTCCCAGAATCCCTCTTGCTAGCATCCATCTTGGCTGAGTGATGCATGCGCCACCAGGAAGTACTCTGAGTCAGAATGATCAGCCAAAGACAACCTGGAAACTAACCCGATCAACATAAAACCCTAGACTGTGAGCCACGTGGCAGAGCAGTTCTCCTTGGATTCCCTTACCCTGCTGCTTTCTGCCCGGGTGCCCTTTTCCAATAAAGTCTCTTGCTTTGTCAGCACACGTCTCCTTAGAAAATTCTTTTCTGAGTGTTAGACAAGAGCCCACTCTTGGGGCCCTGGAGGCCCCCCCACTTCCTACAACAAAACTAGGTGATAAAAGGCTATACAAATTCACTTGAGACACTCACTTAGAATTCTGAACATCTCTCTAAGCAACCTGCTACTGTCGATCTGTGAGGAAGCCCAAATTAGGCCAGGAAAACAGACTATATGAAGAGTCTGTGAAATTACTTGCAGAAAAATATACAGGTGGAAATCTCAATTGCTGCATTCTTCCAGTATTTTATCTCCATCTGACTACAACTGCTGGAAGGCCTTGAGCCAAAACTTCCAGCTGAGAACTTCCCAAATTCCTTTATTCACAGAAACCATGAGAGAGAACTATTTGCTTTATTGTTGCTTTAAGCCCATATGTTTTCAGGTGATTTGTTACACTAGAGTGACTAGAGCCCTGCATTTTAATCTAAAAATTCTTTCAGAACAGTATATAGGGACACAATTAAGTACCTGCACGTACTAAAAAAAAAAAAAAAAAATTGCTCGATGGTTTGACCATATCCATTTCCTTTAGGATATGCAGTGTTTTTGACATTATATTTCAAAAATTCACAATAAGAAACACAATAAGAAATAGCAACTCTCAAAATTGCATATGCAAAAAAATATTCAATTATTCAATTAGTGTAATGTATCACCCTTGATCTTTTATTAATTTTCAATCATGTTCTATTAGTTTAAATTTCATTTAAAATAATTTATTGAAAACAATCAAAGCTTATATATTCTGTTGGTTTATAAGTCTTCTAGATATCATAATGTCTATGATTTTAGAACATTTCTTCTTATTAATGTTCATTGCTGCTGCTGCTAAGTCGCGTCAGTCGTGTCTGACTCTGTGCAACCCCACAGACGGCAGCCCACCAGGCTCCCCTGTCCCTGGGATTCTCCAGGCAAGACCTGGAGTGGGTTGCCATTTCCTTCTCCAATGCATGAAAGTGAAAAGTGAAAGTGAAGTCGCTCAGTTGTGTCTGACTCTTAGCGACCCCATGGACTGTAGTCTACCAGGCTCCTCTGCCCACGGGATTTCCCAGGCAAGAGTACTGGAGTGGGGTGACATTGCCTTCTCCAATCAATGTTCATTAATAATACAGAATTCATAAGGTAAAGGTTTTATAAAAAGTGTTTTTTTATATTTCTTATTTTCACTGTTGTTTTCCTGAATTTTTTACCCTTAGTACAGCATACAATAATATGGAATAAAAGTCACCGATATTAAGAAGACTGTATGCCATAAGATAACTATCTTAAGACATTTCCTCCTTCATGACAGAGGAATCACCTCCCTTTACTGTGTGAATTGTAAGTTCAGTACAGCACATGCTGTGTGACTAAGATCAGTTTCTCTTTTTCTTCACAGAGAAGGAAATACTACAAGTTTTTCTAGAATGCTTATATTATTGTCCTTATTCTATGCCTTTGTAATGCAAATGAATGCCCTGGTAAAGAATCCACCTGCAATGTGGGAGACCTGGGTTTGATCCCTGGGTTGGGAAGATCCCCTGGAGAAGGGAAAGGCTACCCACTCCAGTATTCTGGCCTGAGAATCCCATGAACTATATAGTCCATGGGGTCACAAAAAGTCCACAGGATTGAGCAACTTTCACTTTCTTTCAAAACCTTGTGAGAAAGCATAAGTTTTCCTCAAAATTTGTCAGTGATAGCAAAGAAATCATCACCAAGGCCTATGACTGTGTTAAATTTGTGAAAAGTTTTTCTAACTTCTCCACAGAAATTATTCCAACCGGGATGGGGAAAATAATCTTGTCAGGGTGAGTGGAATTTATTCAATGGATCCATCTGATGCAATGAGAGGTATGACAGTTCCAAAGTAAAAATGTTCCTGAATATGCATTCACATTCTGAAACTCATTTTAGCTTTTCCAAAGCTACTTTTTCCAGTCACCATGTTCATGAAATGATTCACTCATTGGCAAAGTTTTGTTTCTTAAGAGTATATTGACATTCTCTTTGCAACCATTTGTACCCCACACCCATGTTTTCACTCAGTCTTTTTAAATGTAAGAACATGACAGGTTTTCATTCTTTTCTTTGATTCTTTTGGGTTTTAGAAATTGTTTTGAAAGCTGATGGAAATCATGCTGCCTAAAATTAGTTCTGCTTAGTTGAAACATTTATAAAGTGTTTGAAACAATAATTAGATTTGAATATTTCCCTTATTTACCCTATAAACTAACTTTTTATTACATAGCTGGTAAAATAAAACATATATTTTCTTTCACATGTAACTTAAGTATTCTGCTACTCTAATATTTTCTTAGTTCCTGTAAGAACCATAAGATTTTATATAGTTTAGGTGACTGAAATTTGTTGAATCTGAAGTTTACAGAGGATCATTGTATTATAGTGTTCAAATAGATAGGTTTATAGTTAAAGCCCTATATGATCAATTCAGTTACCCTTTTCAATTAATAATATTTACTAATTTTTTGTTTGCTAAAAAAAACAAAAATAAAAATGTGAGTAATTCATGGTCCCAAAAGGGTTTTAAACACATTTAGCTATTAAAAAAAAAAAAATCAGCTGAATACTTATATGGAAAATGCTGCAATGGAGCATAAAATATATCTGACAAATATGTACCTTCTACCACGAAACGTTTTAGAAAACTTTTAGAAAAGGCAGAGGAACCAGAGATCAAATTGCCAACATCCACTGGATCATCAAAAAAGCAAGAGAGTTCCAGAAAGACATCTATTTCTGCTTTATTGACTATGTCAAAGCCTTTGACTGTGTGGATCACAATAAACTGTGGAAAATTCTGAAAGAGATGGGAGTACCAGACCACCTGCCCTGCCCTTGAGAAACCTGTATACAGGTCAGGAAGTAACAGTTAGAAATGTACATGGAAAAACAGACTGGTTCCAAAAAGGAAAAGGAGTACGTCAAGGCTGTATATTGTCACCCTGATTATTTAACTTATATGCAGAGTACATCATGAGAAACGCTGGGCTGGAAGAACCACATTCTGGAATCAAGATTGCTGGGAGAAATATCAATAACCTCAGATATGCAGATGAAACCACACTTATGGCAGAAAGTGAAGAAGAACTAAAGAGCCTCTTGTTGAAAGTGAAGGAGAGTGAAAAAGTTGGCTGAAAGTTCAACATTCAGAAAACTAAGATCATGGCATCTGGTCCCATCACTTCATGGCAAATAGATGGGGAAACAGTAGAAACAGTGGCTGACTTTATTTTTCTGGGCTCCAAAATCACTGCAGATGGTGATTGTAGCCATGAAATTAAAAGACGCTTACTCCTTGGAAGGAAAGTTATGACCAACCTAGACAGCGTATTAAAAAACAGAGACATTACTTTGCCAACAAAGGTCTGTCTAGTCAAGACTGTGGTTTTTCCAGTAGTTATATATGGATGTGAGAGTTGGACTATTAAGAGAGCTGAGTGCTGAAAGAATTGATGCTTTTGAACTGTGGTGTTGGAGAAGACGCTTGAGAGTCCCTTGGACTGCAAGGATATCCAACCAGTCATTCTAAAGGAGATCAGTCCTGGGTGTTCATTGGAAGGACTAATGTTGAAGCTGAAACTCCAATACTCTGGCCACCTGATGCGGAGTTCTGACTCATTTGAAAAGACCCTGATGCTGGGAAAGATTGAGGGCAGGAGGAGAAGGGGACGACAGAGGATGGGATGGTTGGATGGCATCACCATTTCAATGGACATGGGTTTGGGTGGACTCCAGGAGTTGATGATGGACAGGGAGGCCTGGCATGCCTCACTTCATGGGGGCGCAAAGAGTCAGACACGACTGAGTGACTGAACTGAGCTGAACCACGAAACTACTATAATTTATTTGTATTTCTACTTATTCTAATTCTAGAAAATAATTAACAATGAAAAACTATGTAATTATCAAGTGCTTTCCAATTGGAAATGGGTTTCCATGCCTTTTTCATGGGATTGATAAAATCCATATTCAGTATGTTCAAATTCTATCTACCCACATTTTGACAGTGGATTTCTCGACTAAACATCAAAGTTACTGTTGAATATCAAAATGCACTGTCTGCTGAGCACAACCTTATATCTAACATTGTCTTAATTAGGTATGTTAGAACCTCAATGCAGTAGTTTAATTTTCGTAGGGCCCAAATCTTGTCCATTTTATTATTCTTTTTAAGAAAACACAAGTTTACAAGTGTAAATCAAAAGCAAAAGTGAACATTTTGTTCTTATTGGAAAATAAACCATAACTCAGAATTTTTAATAGTTGATATATACCACTAGCTTCACAAGATCAAGAAAAATCTTTCTTTTCAAAATAAAAGAGCAAACAAGAAGCAGATCTATATTGTTTGTTTCTCATATGCTTTGACTTCCATCATATTTGCTTATAGTATAGCAATTTTATAATATTAATATCTTAAGTGATAATTGAAAGATAACATAGTCTTATAGCTAATATAATTTATCTTTTTGGAGTTATTATTGACAGTTTAGAAACTTCTTTTTGTTGGATTTTTTTTTGTTCAGTTCAGTTCAGTCGCTCAGTCGTGTCCGACACTGCAAACCCTTGAACCACAGCATGACAGGCCTCCCTGTCCATCACAAACTCCCAGAGTCCACTCAAACCCATGTCCATCGAGTTGGTGATGCCATCAAACCATCTCATTCTCTGTCGTCCCCTTCTCCTCCTGCCCTCAATCTTTCCAACATCAGGGTCTTTTCAAATGAGTCAGCTCTCCGCATCAGGTGGCCAAAGTATTGGAGTTTCAACTTCAACATCAGTCCTTCCAATGAACACCCAGGATTGATCTCCTTTAGAATGGACTGGTTGGATCTCCTTGCAGTCCAAGGGACTCTCAAGCGTTTTCTCCAACACCACAGCACGAAAGCATCAGTTCTTCCAGGGCTCAGCTTTCTTTATAGTCCAACTCTCACATCCATACATGACCACTGGAAAAACCATAGCCTTGACTAGATGGACATTTGTTGGCAAAGTAATGCCTCTGCTTTTTAATATGCTGTCTAGGTTGGTCATAACTTTCCTTCCAAGGAGTAAGCATCTTTTAATTTCATGGCTGCAATCAGCATCCACAGTGATTTTGGAGCCAAAAGAATAAAGAAATAAAGTCAGCCACTGTTTCCATTGTTTCCCCATCTATTTGCCATGAAGTGATGGGACCGGATGCCAGGCTCTTAGTTTTCTGAATGTTGAGCTTTCAGTCAACTTTTTCACTCTTCTCTTTCACTTTCATCAAGAGACTCTTTAATTCTTCTTCACTTTTTGCCATAAGGGTGGTGTCATCTGCATTTCTGAGGTTATTGATATTTCTCCCAGCAATCTTGATTCCATCTTGTGCTTCTTCCAGCCCAGCGTTTCTCAAGATGTACTTCTGTGAAGCATTTATTATGGTGGTATTTTAAAATTTTAGGACATTTAAAGTGGGTTTGAGACCGGTATCCTTATAAAAAGGAAGGATAAAAAAAGAAAAAATATTAAGTGGATCTGAGTCTGGTTTTCATTAATCTTTAAACCAGAGGAACTAACAGCTATACTATCCTATTGTCTTAATCTTTCCAGTGAAAATTAAGTTACATAATAACAAACGGTGTACCAAATTTTACTATTCTGCTTTATTTAATGCAATGGAAACTTGCTTCTGCATGTAATTTTAAAATTAGAAAAAGCGAATACAAATTGTTTATTTTTTGGAAAAATAAGATACTTATTTTTTTCTTGAAAAAGCTTCATACAACTGAAGAAATGATGATTAAGATTTTGTAGAATCTTTCTTGAACAGTCTATGCAATTTCTCTTCCTTTCATTCCCAGGATTATAACAGAAAATGCAATCTGCAGTTGGACTACCATACTGTCAAACCCTGCCATATACCTACTATCAAAGTATATTAGTTTTATCTCTTTACTGTTCCCAGGTTTCCAAAGAACATCTTACATCTTCTGTCTAAGTTCCTGTAGAAAAGTTTCCACAAGGATGCCATCCTAAAACTCAAGAAGTTTTATTTCCTTTTTCCAATTTCCATACCCATGTATAAAGTTATCATTTGCTTATGAAATCCAAAATGTTACTGCCGGATTTAGGTGTGTGATATGTGTATATGAAGTAAAGCCCACTATTGCAGGGATTATTAAATTGTAATCGATATAATGAGTAAGAAACCAGAAGGAAAAATCCTTTTGTGATCCCAGTTACTGTTGTTTTTCAAGGTCCATCAAAGCAAAAAAGAACAGCTGCAATAACTGTGGCAAAGATGGCAGGCACCTAAGTGCCTATCATGGATAACTGGGTCTTTCCCCACCTTGAAGAAAGAGCAAGAACAACATGGCCTCACATGTATATCAGGAGGCACTCTCCACTCATTACTGTAATTGCAGGTCTAAAGGGGCCCCAAAAGCCTCAATTATTTCCTATCACATGGGTCAATTGATAGTTCTCAGGACAGAAAGAAATAGGAAAGAAAAGGTGTGGAAGGCCAGAAGATAGGAAATATGGTTCTCCCTTCCTTACTTGACCTTATGGACATAACCGAACATGTTCTAGCAGCTCAGATGTGCTCTTATTTCTCTCCATCAGACACAAACATAGATCATCACTGAACTACAAATCTCAAGAAAATCCATAGGGTGGGTGGAAATATTTTCCCCTCAAAGCTTCAAAAATGTTATTTTTAAATTTTTAGTGCACTATTTATATAATTAAATGTTCTTCCTATCTTGTGATATTCTAGTCCCATTTACTTGACTATTAAGAAACTATCACTTAATATGTTCTTTTTTGTACTCAAACATAGAATAAACCAATGTTATTATAGATACGATACACAGGGCATTGAACTTACCAGACATCAGGAAACACCATATAATCCATAATATATTCACTAAGCACAGAGCTTGTTCTTATAACCTCTAATCTTGAATGATTTCCACATGTTAAGTCCATCATCGCATCATTTTAAAATATTTCAGTGAGTACTCACAGCTCTTAAATAAAAACTCCCTCCATGGCTGAGCAGCACTCTCCAGTAAAACACTGTGTAATGCCTTCAGTTGGAATGATTCTTTCTATTATGATAATCTGTGTTACTGTATGAAATCTTTACCCTCATACGGTAGAGATCTTATCTTTTTATTGATATCACAGGAACCTAGCAAAGGGCTTAATTTCATTAATAGGGACACTATTAATGTTTTTTGACTGAGTAAGGTAATCAATCAATTGGTAAATCTGGTATTTAGTAACTTTTACTCAACCTAGACTGTGCTGTGGAATTCTTCCTGACATTCAGATAGTTTAATAAAAGTATGGTTTATCACATCAAAGTTAATTGAGTTCAGCATAGATACAGATTTAAAATGCTAGATTTGTAAAGTAAAAGTCACTCAGTTTTGTCTGACTGTGACCCTATAGACTTTGATCCGCCAGGTCCCTCTCCAGTAATTCTCTGGGCAAGAATACTGGAATGGGTCACCATGCACTTCTCTAGGACATCTTCCCAACCCAGGGATCAAACCAGGGTCTCCTGCATTGCAGGCAGATTCTTTATCATCTGAATGACCAGGGAAGCCCCTGTATAGATACCTGAGGAGAATATAAAATGGGAAGATAGCTGAAACAAAATCTGAAATTAGTGCACACCCCCAAAATAATCTGTAGATCTATTAAAGCACTATGCCAAATTATGAAGCATGTACAAGGAAGATGGAAAAAAGAGAGCTGTAAAATAAAATTTTATTTATACTTAAAAACAAAATTGCCATGTTGGAGTACAGACTGGTAAACAATGTGTTATGATTTTCAATTGTATTATACAAATATCCCCCAAGATTTTAAGCACACGAAGACACATTAAAAAAATCTACACTAAAATCATAAAAGTGAGCCATTACTAGATGATAAGTTTTATCCTTTGTGTTGTTCTCCATAGTGTTTGCATCAATTTACAATCCTACTGACAGCACACAAGGATTTCCACATCCTTTCCAGTATCTATCTCCTGTCTTCTGTTGATGGCCCTTCTCACAAGCATCAAGTGATACATCACCATGGTTTTAATTTGCTCCAGTAATTTCACTCATCCCAGGTATTTCCTACTACACCCAAAAGAAACAAAAATACTAACTCAAAAAGATATTTTCACCTTTATGTGTATAACAGCATTATTTATAATAGCCAAGAAATGGAAACAACTTAAGTGTCTATTAATGGATAAAGAAACCATATATATACATATATATTCAGGCATAAAAAATGAAAAAAACCCTACCATTTGCTACCACACAGATGGACTTTGAAAGTATTGGGCTATCTGAAATCAGCATGACAGAGAAAGATGGATACTGGAAGATCCCAGATATATGCAAAATCAATTTTTAAAAAATTCATAGAAAAAGAAATCAGACTTGTGGTTACCAAAGACAGAGGGTTGGGGGAGGGAGGATTGGAGGAAGGTGGTCAAAGGTACAAAATTCCACTAGGAAGGTAAATAAGTACTAGGAATGTAATGTACAGCACAATGATGACAGTTAACATTACTTTATGATATTACGGGAAAGTTAAGAGAATAAAACCCTAAAAGTTCTCATCACAAGGAGAGCTATTTTTCTCTTTTCTCCTTTTTTCTTTATTTACCTTGTATTGTAGCCATATGAGAAGATGAATGTTAGCTAAGCCTATTGTGGTAATCATGTCACAGCATATATAAATCAATCCATCATGCTGTATATCTCAAACTTATAAGTGATGTATGGCAACCATTTCCTAATAAGAGTGGAAAAATGACAATTAAGCAATAGCAAAGAGGAAAAATTTGACTACTGAATAAAAGCAAAATTAGGTAAAAATAAAAATAGATATTAAAATGTCCATGTTTTCCCCATTTGCTAAATCCTAAAAGAAAGGATAGGCCCTATACCAGATAAAGTAGATGTAAAGCAGGTATACAACCCCTCTTCTCTCCCTGGAAGATGCAATTAATTACAAGCATTCTTTTCTACCGAGTTTAGCTGCATACTCAGGATTTTGGAGACAACATTCTACACAAACACAAGCCATCACTAGAACTCATCTCCTGAGACGAAAGCCATTTGCTTTTCCTACTGAAAGCAAACTAAGAAGACAGTGGTTGGACTTTTGGGCACACTAGGATCTGGGTTCCAAGCACACATATGGGAATTCATGTGTTGTAAGGAATGGAAGCCAGGAAATGTTTTATGGCACCAGATGGCCAGATAGCCAGTTCATCTATGAATGACAGTGGTTTCTCTAGTAGGACAGTGATTTCTAAAACTAGCAATGTCATTGAAAGAGCACAAATGCTCTCTGAAAAAACAGCTACTCAGTATGACAGTCTCTCTTGAGGTCCACTAGCCAGAAAACAAATATTTATAATGGTTTCAAATTAAACAAGAAACACTAAAGCAAACACTTCTTTTTTTTTTCATAAACTATCAAACAACAGATGGTAACATCCAATGAACCAGTGACTTGAAGATGACCCATTGAAAAATCTTATTAATTTCCTAAGTTGTAAAAAACTGTCTTCATTCTGTTATATTTGCAATACTGTATTTTTCAGTTCAGTCGCTCAGTCATGTCTGGTTCTTTACGACCCTATGAACCACAGCACGTCAGACCTCCCTATCCATCACCAAATCCAGGAGTTTACCCAAAATCATGTCTATTGAATTGGTGATGCCATATAACCATCTCATCCTCTGTCATCCATTCTCCTCCTGGCTTCAATCTTTCCCAATATCAGGGTTTTTCAAATGAGTCAGCTCTTCTCATCAGGTGGCCAAAGTTTTGGAGTTTCAGCTTCAACATAAGTCCTTCCAATGAATACCCAGAACTGATCTCATTTAGGGTGGACTGGTAGGATCTCCTTGCAGTCCAAGGGACTCTCAAGAGTCTTCTCCAACACCACAGTTCAAAAGCATCAATTCTTCGGTGCTCAGCTCTCTTTATAGTCCAACTCTCACATCCATACATGACTACTGGAAAAACCACAGTCTTGACTAGATGGACATTTGTTGGCAAAGTAATATCTCTGCTTTTTAATATGTTGTCTAGCTTGGTCATAACTTTCCTTCCAAGGAGTAAGTATCTTTTAATTTCATGGCTACAATCACCATCTGCAGTGATTTTGGAGCCAAAAAATATAAAATAAAATCAGCCACTGTTTCTACTGTTTCCCCATCTATTTGCCATGAAGTGATGGGATCAGATGCCATGCTCTTAGTTTTCTGAATGTTAAGCTTTAAGCCAACTTTTTCACTCTCCTCTTTCACTTTCATCAAGAGGCTCTTTAGTTCCTCTTCACTTTCTGCCATAAAGGAGGTGTCATCTGCATATCTGAGGTTATTGATATTTCTCCAGGCAATCTTGATTCCAGCTTGTGTTTCATCCAGCCCAGCATTTCTCATATGTACTCTGCATATAAGCTAATAAAGGAGGGTGACAATATACAGCCTTGACGTACTCCTTTTCCTATTTGGAAATAGTCTGTTGTTCCATGTCCAGTTCTAACTGTTGCTTCCTGACTTGCATACAGGTTTCTCAAGAAGCAGGTCAGGTGGTCTGGTATTCCGTCTTTTTTAGAGTTTCCCAAAGATAATGGTGATCCACACAGTCAAGGCTTGGCATAGTCAATAAAGCAGAAATAGATGTTTTCCTTCAACTCTCTTGCTTTTTCAATGATCCAGTGAATGTTGGCAATTTGAAATTTGGTTCCTCTGCCTTTTCTAAAACCAGTTTGAATATCTGGAAGTTCATAGTTCACTTATTGCTGAAGCCTGGCTTGGAGAATTTTCACAGGACACTGAAAGATGAACTCCCCAGGTCGGTAGATGTCCTATATGCTACTGGAGATCAATGGAGAAATAACTGCAGAAAGAATGAAGGGATGGAGTCAAAGCAGAAAAAACACCCAGTTGTGGCTGTGGCAGGTAATAGAAGCAAGGTCTGATGCTGTAAAGAGCAGTATTGCATAGGAACCTGGAATGTTAGGTCTATGAATCGAGGCAAATTGGAAGTGGTTAAACAGGAGATGGCAAGAGTGAACGTCGACATTCTAGGATTCAGCGAACTAAGATGGACTGGAACGGGTGAATTTAACTCAGATGACCATCATATTACTACTGTGGGCAGGAATCCCTTAGAAGAAATGGAGTGGCCATCATAGTCAACAAGAGAATCTGAAATGCGTTACTTTGATGCAGTCTCAAAAAAGACAGAATGATCTCTGTTTGTTTCCAAGGCAAACCATTCAACATCACAGTAATCCAAGTCTATGCCGCGACCAGTAATGCTGAAGAAGCTGAAGATGAACGGTTGTATGAAGAACTATAAGACTTTTGAGAAATAACACCCCCAAAAGATGTCCTGTTTTCATTATAGGGGACTGGAACGGTAAAGTAGGAAGTTAAGAAATACCTGGAGTAACAGGCACCTTTGGCCTTGGAATACAGAATGAAGCAGGACAAAGGCTAATAGAGTTTTGCCAAGAGAACGCACTGGTCATAGCAAACAGCCTCTTTTGACAACACAAGTGAAGACTCTACACATGGACATCACCAGATGGTCAACACCAAAATCAGATTGATTACATTCTTTGCAGCCAAAGATAGAGAAGCTCTATCAGTTCAGTTCAGTTCAGTTCAGTTCAGTCGCTCAGTCGTGTCCGACTCTCCGCAACCCCATGAATCACAGCACGCCAGGCCTCCCTGTCCATCACCAACTCCCGGAGTACACTCAAATTCATGTCCACAGAGTCGGTGATGCCATCCAGCCATCTCATTCTCCGTCGTCCCCTTCTCCTCCCGCCCCCAACCTTTCCCAGCATCAGAGTCTTTTCCAGTGAGTCAACTCGTCGCATGAGGTGGCCAAAGTATTGCAGTTTCAGCTTTAGCATCAGTCCCTCCAATGAACATCCAGGATTGATCTCCTTTAGAATGGACTGGTTGGATCTCCTTGCAGTATAAGGGACTCTCAAGAGTCTTCTCCAACACCACAGTTTAAAAGCATCGATTCTTCGGTGATCAGCTTTCTTCACAGTCCAACTCTCACATGCATACATGACCACGGGAAAAACCATTGCCTTGACTAGACGGACTTTGGTTGGCAAAGTAATGTCTCTGCTTTTTAATATACTATCAAGGTTGGTCATAACTTTCCTTCCAAGGAGCAAGCGTCTTTTAATTTCATGACTGCAATCAGCATCTGCAGTGATTTTGGAGCCCAAAAAAATAAAGTCTGACACTGTTTCCACTGTTTTTCCATCTATTTCCCATGAAGTGATGGGACAAGATGCCATGATCTTTGTTTTCTGAATGTTGAGCTTCAAGCCAACCTTTTCACTCTCCTCTTTCACTTTCATCAAGAGGCTTTTGAGTTCCTCTTCACTTTCTGCCATAAGGGTAGTGTCATCTGCATATCTGAGGTTATTGATATTTCTCCCGGCAATCTTGATTCCAGCTTGTGCTTCTTCCAGCCCAGCGTTCCTCATGATGTACTCTGCATATAAGTTAAATAAGCAAGGTGACAATATACAACCTTGACGTACACCTTTTCCTATTTGGAACCAGTCTGTTGTTCCATGTCCAGTTCTAACTGTTGCTTCCTGACCTGCATACAGGTTTCTCAAGAGGCAGGTCAGGTGGTCTGGGATTCCCATCTCTTTCAGAATGTTCCACAGTTTATTGTGATCGACACAGTCAAAGGCTTTGGCATAGTCAATGAAGCAGAAATAGATGTTTTTCTGAAGCTCTCTTGCTTTCTCCATGATCCAGCGGATGTTGGCAATTTGATCTCTGGTGCCTCTGCCTTTTCTAAAACCTGCTTGAACATCTGGGAGTTCACGGTTTACATACTGCTGAAGCCTGGCTTGGAGAATTTTGAGCATGACTTTACTAGTGTGTGAGATGAGTGCAATTGTGCGGTAGTTTGAGCATTCTTTGGCATTGCCTTTCTTTGGGATTGGTATGAAGACTGACCTCTTCCAGTCCTGTGGCCACTGCTGAGTTTTCCAAATCTGCTGGCATATTGAGTGCAGCACTTTCACAGCATCATCTTTCAAGACTTGAAACAGCTCAACTGGAATTCCATCACCTCCACTAGCTTTGTTAGTAGTGATGCTTTCTAAGGCCCACTTGACTTCACATTCCAAGATGTCTGGCTCTAGGTCAGTGATCACGTTATCGTGACTATCTTGGTCGCGAAGATCTTTTTTGTACAGTTCTTCTGTGTATTCCTGCCACCTCTTCTTAGTATCTTCTGCTTCTGTTAGGTCCATACCATTTCTGTCCTTTATCGAGCCCATCTATACAGTCAGCAAAAACAAGACCAGGATCTGACTGTGTCTCAGATCACGAACTCCTTATTGCCAAATTCAGACTTAAATTGAAGAAAGTGGGGAAAACCACTACAGCATTCAAATATGACCTAAATCAAATCCCTTACGATTATACAGTGAAACTGAGAAATAGATTTAAGGGACTAGATCTGATAGACAGAGTGCCTGATGAACTACGGATGGAGGTTTGTGACAATGTACAGGAGACAGGGAACAAACCATCCCTAAGAAAAAGAAATGCAAAAAAGAAAAATGCCTGTCTGAGGTTGCCATTCAAATAGCTGGGAAAAGAAGAGAAAAGCAAAGGAGAAAAGGAAAGATATACCCATTTGAATGCAGAGTTCCAAAGATTAGCAAGGAGAAATAAGAAAGCCTTCCTCAGTGATCAATGCAAAGAAATAGAGGAAAACAACAGAGTGGGAAAGACTAAAGATCTCTTCAAGAAAATTAGAGATACCAAGGGAACATTTCATGCAAAGATGGGCTCAATAAAGGACAGAAATGTTACGGACCTAACAGAAGCAGAAGATATTAAGAAGAGGTGGCAAGGTACACAGAAGAACTATACAAAAAAAAAAGATCATCATGACCCAGATAACCACGATGGTGTGATCACTCACCTAGAGCCAGACATCCTGGAATGTGAAGTCAAGTGGGCCTTCAGAAGTATCACTATGAACAAAGCTAGTGGAGGTGATGGAATTCCAGTTGAGCTATTTCAAATCCTAAAAGATGATGCTGTGAAAGAGCTGCACTCAATATGTCAGCAAACTGGAAAACTCAGCAGTGGTCACCGGACTGGAAATGGTCAGTTTTCATTCCAATCCCAAAGAAAGACAATGCCAAAGAATGCTCAAATGTTCTTTTTAGTTGTAATTATTTTTCCTGAAGTCTGCAAGATAATGAGAAGATAACCAGTTTTCAGTGCATAGACATTTAAGTCTACTACTGCATTTCAGTCCTTTTCTCTCCACTGGGAGCAGAGTACTGATTTTTAGCCTGAAAGACCTGGCAAAAAACAAATGCCTCTTATTAAATTGCCTGCCGGGCTTATTGAAACCTTTAAAATTATTATAGAACTAATCACAATTTTCATTTAGTTGGCAAAGACAACTGATATTTATAGTTAGTATCTACCATGTTCCAAGTTCTCTGAACATTAATGCTCAATAATATGTAAGAAAACAAATTTTCATTATAGGTTATTTGGGATGTGCATTCACACAACTCTGCTGCAGATGATGACAGAAATTTATGAATTATTAATGTATGTCCCCCAATAAGCTACTTTTTAAAGAATACATATATATATATATACATATGTGTGTGCATACATATGTGTGTGTTTGTTTGTGGTGTGTGTGTGTATTTGCAAAACTGGATAGCTTATTCAGAAAACTAAACTAACTTTATTGTATTCTGGATATTTTATAAATGCTATGGCTTATGTGATCAACTAACTTTGGTAATGATGCCTTGGATTAAATATCAATAAGTTTTCAGAAAAATGCAGGTTTTATATAGATATAGTTCTTACTAAAATATTTAGTCTATTGGAAACATTAACATACCTTGGCTTGGACCAATATTATCTATCTATAGGCAATGTGAGGGAGAGTAGAAAGTTCAAAAATAATAGTCTACCAAAAAGACCTGGAGAAAGTGGAGATAGCCTTCCCTGGGGCACACAAAACAAGTAAAGGCCGAACTAGGACTAGAGTTTAGGATCCCGATGGTCTGAGCTGCCAAACTTATAACACCATTGTAATTCGGTTTATGTGTGCTATAGATTTATTGCATTTGACCTACTTTCTGACTTTTAGCATATACTTCTATATGCTTATAATTATAGATTTTAGTTGAAAAACATTTTTAAGTAAGAATCTACTCCATAAAATATTCCTACTGATGTTGCACAAAATGTGCATTTATGTAAATAAATATAATTTTATATCATTTCCTGTAAAGCATCTAGTCATTAATGGAACTGCTGGTGATAATGTATTTTCTAGCCTTTTCATCTGTTTATCCAACTTTAAACATGAGTTCCATGAATACATTTATTCATTCAAGTCTTTAATTCATTATTCATCCAGACCCTTATTAAACAGTTCCTTTTAGTAACTCCTAGGTACCAGATACAGTTCTATGTATAGGGATACAGCATTAAAACATATGTGACATATTGAAACTTATATTCTCATGGTAGAAACATAAAATAGACATGATATTGGATAGTGGTATGTGCTACAAAGAAAAATAAAGAAAGGTAAAGAAACAGAAGGTGATCAGAAGGGAGTCAGAGAAGCCCTTTCTCAGATGGGGATTTAAATAGAGACCTGAATGTAGTGACCAGTTTGGAGATTTGATGAAAACAATCCCGGTCTGAGAAATCTTCAAATGCAATGGCCCTGAAGGTCTCTGAATATATCATGCTTTAAAAAAAAAAGAAAGCAAGAAGACAGGGTATTATGTACAGAGATGAGCAACAGAAAGAGGGAAAGGTAATTAGATTTCCAAGTATAACTTCTGTATACTGGCCTTGAAGGTAAAAATAGGTTCAACTTCAAATATGATGGACAGGCATTGAAAGGTTTTAAGAAAATTATTTTGGCTGTTTTATTTATTTTTTTTCTCTGAATCTTGGCTTCTTTATTTTTTTTTAATCTATCCATTGCTTTATTATTATTTTTTTTTCATTTCACATATGACAACATACATGTTTCAATGTCATTCTCTCAAATCATCCCACCCTCACCCTCTCCCACAAAGTCCCAAAGACTGTTCGATACAACTGTGTCTCTTTTGCTGTCTCGTATACAGGGTTATATTTCCATCTTTCTAAATTCCATATATATGTGTTAGTATATTGTATTGGTGTTTTTCTTTCTGTCTTACTTCACTCTGTATAATAGGCTCCAGTTTCATCCACCTCATTAGAACTGATTCAAATGCATTTTTTTAATGGCTGAGTAATACTCCATTGTGTATATGTACCAAAGCTTTCTTATCCATTCGTCTGCAGATGGACATCTAGGTTGCTTCCATGTCCTGGCTAATATAAACAGTGCTGCGATGAACATTGGAGTACATGTGTCTCTTTCAATTCTGGTTTCCTCGGTGTGTATGCCCAGAAGTGCGATTGCTGGATCATATGGCAGTTCTATTTCCAGTTTTTTGAGGAATCTCCACACTGTTCTCCATAGTGGCTGTACTAGTTTGCATTCCCACCAACAGTGTAAGAGGGTTCCCTTCTCTCCACACCCTCTCCAGCATTTATTACATGTAGACTTTTGGATAGCAGCCATTCTGACTGGTGTGAAATGGTATCTCATTGTGGTTTTTATTTGCATTTCTCTGCTTATGAGGGATGTTGAGCATTTTTTCATGTGTTTGTTATCCATATTTATGTCTTCTTTGGAGAAATGTCTGTTTAGTTCTTTGGCCCAATTTTTGATTGGGTCATTTATTTTTCTGGAATTGAGCTCCAGGAGCTGCTTGTATATTTTGGAGATTAATCCTTTATCAGTTGCTTCATTTGCTATTATTTTCTCCCATTCTGAAGGCTGTCTTTTCACCTTACTTATAGTTTCCTTTGCTGTGCAGAAGCTTTTGATTTTAATTAGGTCCCATTCGTTTAGTTTTGCTTTTATTTCCAATATTCTGGGAGGTGGGTCTTGGAGGATCCTGCTGTGATTTATGTCGGAGAGTGTTTTGCCTACATTCTCCTCTAGGAGTTTTATAGTTTCTGGTCTTACATTTAGCTCTCTAATCCATTTTGAGTTTATTTTGGTGTATGGTGTTAGAAAGTGTTCTAGTTTCATTCTTTTACAAGTGGCTGACCAGTTTTCCCAGCACCACTTGTTAAAGAGACTGTCTTTTCTCCATTGTACATTCTTGCCTCCTTTGTCAAAGATAAGGTGTCCATAGGTGCATGGATTTATCTCTGGGCTTTCTATTTTGTTCCATTGATCTATAATTCTGTCTTTATGCCAGTACCATACTGTCTTGATGACTGTGGCTTTGTAGTAGAGCCTGAAGTCTGGCAGGTTAATTCCCCCAGTTCCATTCTTCTTCCTCAAGATTGCTTTGGCTATTCGAGGTTTTTTGTATTTCCATACAAATTGTGAGGTTATTTGTTCTAGTTCTGTGAAAAATATTGTTGGTAGCTTGATAGGGATTGCATTGAATGTATAAATTACTTTGGGTAGTATACTCATTTTTATAATATTTATTCTTCCAATCCACGAACACGGTATATTTCTCCATCTATTAGTGTCCTCTTTGATTACTCTCACTAGAGTTTTATAGTTTTCTATGTACAAGTCTTTTGTTTCCTTAGGTAGATATATTCCTAAGTATTTAATTCTTTTCATTGCAACAGTGAATGGAGTAGTTTCCTTAATTTCTCTTTCTATTTTCTCATTATTAGTGTATAGGAATGCAAGGGATTTCTGTGTGTTGAATCATTGATTAGCTCCAGTAGTTTTCTGGTAGTCTTTAGGGTTTTCTGTGTAGAGGATCATGTCATTAGCAAACAGTGAAAGCTTTACTTCTTCTTTTCCAATTTGTATTCCTTTTATGTCTTTTTCTGCTCTGATTGCTGTGGCCAAAACTTCCAGAACTATGTTGAAGAGTAGTGGTGAGAGTGGGCACCCTTGTCTTGTTCCTGATTTTAGGGGAAATGCTTTCAGTTTTTCACCATTGAGGATAATGTTTGCTGTGGGTTTGTCATATATAGCTTTTATTATGTTGAGGTATGTCCCTTCTATTCCCACTTTATGGAGGGTTTTTATCATAAATGGATGTTGAATTCTGTCGAAGGTTTTCTCTGCATCTATTGAGATAATCATATGATTTTTATTTTTCAGTTTGTTAATGTGGTGTATTACATTGATTGATTTGCGGATATTGAAGAATCCTTGCATTCCTGGGATAAAGCCCACTTGGTCATGATGTATGATCTTCTTAATGTGTTATTGGATTCTGATTGCTAGAATTTTGTTAAGGATTTTTGCATCTATGTTCATCAGTGATATTGGCCTGTAGTTTTCTTTTTTTGTGGGGTCTTTACCAGGTTTTGGGATTAGGGTGATGGTGGCCTCATAGAATGCGTTTGGAAGTTTCCCTTCCTCAGCTATTTTCTGGAAGAGTTTGAGTAGAATAGGTGTTAGCTCTTCTCTAAAGTTTTGGTAGAATTCAGCTGTGAAGCCGTCTGGACCTGGGCTTTTTTTTGCTGGGAGATTTTTGATTACAGTTTCAATTTCCGTGCTTGTGATGGGTTTGTTCAGATTTTCTATTTCTTCCTGGTTCAGTTTTGGAAAGTTGTACTTTTTTAGGAATTTGTCCATTTATTCCAGGTTATTCATTTTATTGCCATATAATTGCTGATAGTATTCTCTAATAATCCTTTGTATTTCTGTGTTGTCAGTTGTGATCTCTCCATTTTCATTTCTAATTTTATTGATTTGGTTCTTCTCCCTTTGTTTCTTGATGAGTCTGGCTAGTGGTTTGTCAATTTTATTTACCTTCTCAAAGAACCAGCTTTTGGCTTTGTTGATTTTTGCTATGGTCTCTTTTGTTTCTTTTGCATTTATCTCTGCCCTAATTTTTACAATTTCTTTCCTTCTACTGACCCTGGGGTTCTTCATTTCTTCCTTTTCTAGTTGCTTTAGATGTAGAGTTAGGTTATTTAGTTGACTTTTTTCTTGTTTCTTGAGGTGTGCCTGTATTGCTATGAACTTCCCCCTTAGCACTGCTTTTACAGTGTCCCAGAGGTTTTGGGTTGTTGTGTTTTCATTTTCATTCATTTCTATGCATATTTTGATGTCTCTTTTGATTTCTTCTATAATTTGTTCATTATTCAGCAGCGTGTTGTTCAGTCTCCATATGTTGGCATTTTTAATAGTTATTCTCCTGTAATTGAGATCTAATCTTACTGCATTGTGGTCAGAAAAGATGCTTGGAATGATTTCAATTTTTTTGAATTTACCTAGGCTAGATTTATGACCCAGGATGTGATCTATCCTGGAAAAGGTTCCGTGTGCGCTTGAGAAAAATTTTTGGCTGTTTTATAATGAAGAGAAAGTCCTAGTGAATAATAGTGGGACAGTGAGTGTGGTAAAAGTAAAAGCAGAGAGACTTAGGTCAGTTTCGAACCAAGATTCTCATTCTAAAGCTCTAATTGCACAACTGCAACCAGTAATAATAAAACCACCAAAACACTGTTCTAGGAAAAGGAAATATAGTTGCTCAAATAACTGATGCTTTGCACTAAGTGCTTTATGTGTTAAATCTCACTGAAATTACCTCATAGCACTGGGACATGGGTATTATTCTTATCCCTAATATTCAATGAAAAGTTTGATGTACAAAGACATTAATAACTTGCCCAGAGATAAACATCTAATCAATGGTGGAGCCAGGAATTTAACTTAGCCAATCTAAGTTAAATTTCGGTGATCAACTCAAAATTGAGCACTTAGTCTCTGATACAAAATGGTTCCTGAATGTCTCATCACCAAGTTTCCAAATGTCCATGCTTCCTAATTGTTTAAAGCAAGAAGATAATATTGACAAGTTGAGCATTCCTGATTTATTTCTATTTATTAACAAAGCATCCCCTTCTCAGAAATGTCTAGCTTGATTCTAAATTATATAGCCCCCATAGCCAAAGCTGCCAAATGCTTTTCTTTTTTTTCAGTTGCACATTGTTCCATCAAAAGATGAAGCACACCTATCAGTGTGCCTTCAATAAGTGAAGAAATCTCTCCATTTATCTGCAAACATTTACATTTCTTTGTTACTTTGCTCCAGCATCTGCAGTGCCTCATAGATAGAGGTTCTCAGCAATACACTTTTATCAGTTTCATTCAGGTCATCCAATTCTGTAATCTCCGCATTGAAACACTGAAAACTATTTTACCTCTAAATTATAATAATGCTTATTACCTCAGAAAAAAAATATGTTCAAAGGAAACAGCGAGCTCTGTTGTACATATCAGCACACACCTAAAAATATTCTTTAATAATGGAAATAAATCCAGCAAATAGACTGCCTGCTTTTCCTCAGTTTCTAATGCCTCACAAAATGAATAGGCAAGGGCCAAGTAATGGAGCAGATACCCACAAAATCAATACAATTATGCACAAATATGAAAAAATCTATGCACATTTCCAGAGGGTGACTGTCCTTATGGAAAGTTAATTTATTCTTGGAAGAAGTAGGTTATCACTATGCATATGTACCCATTGCTTAATTTAATAAATCCTAATAGATATAATCCCTCACATAAACAGTTTTATTTGAATTCCTGAAATTAGATTTTTAGGGTAAAAGATAACTGCAATGATTTTTTTTTAAATTCCTGATCTAATGTAAATTATTTGTGTTGACTTTTTTCATGCCCTTAAAATTTTACTGTTTGTGAGATTTATAGGAACATAAAACAAAAGAAAAAGGTAACAAAATGATAGCAAAGATGTTTTCAACATTGGAAATAATTCATGCAGTTCAAATAGCAAATACATTTCATAGAAATACCAACATTTTCATTATTTCAATAAGGTATAGCTTTGTATGATTTTTAAAGTCTTTTCTTGTCATCTTTTTTTACAGTGTGATATATGTTAACTTGTGAGAATGCTTTTGTAACTTGTGAGAATGCTTTTACAACTTGTTCTGAGTGAAGATTTGACTTGTTCACAACCAAAATTGTCATTGTTTGTATGAACCATATACTAGAGCTTTAGAAAGATAATTGCTGGTTAAGAAATAAACTGGCATTCTGTGAACACAGTATATAGTCAAAAGCTAAAGAACACAAGAGGGAGATGATCTTGAACTCCACATGTCAATGGATATTCTGGGGATATAATACATTTGAAAGAATAGTTTATTAAATGCTCTTTAGTTTGAAGAGTTTGGTTGTTCTGTCTCCATAAAACAATTATTTTATTAAGTGATCAACCAGGTATAGAACTTCATTACACCCTATTAGCAGAGAAAAGATCAAGTATGAAGAGTCTCCCAGAAAGTTTCAAAGCTAAGACAGCTACACTGACTTAGATTGGTTTGGGGGGAAAACTCCAAAACAGCTATATAATGCACTTACTGAAGCATAGATATTTGTATGCTCAGTTTAGTTGTATTTTCTTCAAGATGTAAATACTCATAATTCAGGAAATTTGAACTTGTTTACAGATTTTATTGCTACTGAAGTATCTATATTTCTATAGCTTCTTTTATGTTTCCATTCTCTAACTTGATGCCAAAGTGGGCTCACAAAAACCTATTTGCACAGCTGATGTCCCTTTTGGCTGTGAACATAAACAGACTGATTTGGAACAGACTGAGGAGTCCCAGGAGAAGCTTTGGCAATGATATTCCATTACCGCCTATCTGAATCAGTCACAGTACACTAGTCAGACCTGAATTAACTCTGAGCACAAATAATCAATGGAATATGCAAATCAGACACCAGTTGACATTTTTTGGTAACATTTATTTTCAATGCCAATTTTATTTAGGTATCTAAATTGGGAGGAATTGTGTGGATATGTTTTTGATCAGCAAAACAAAAACACTAGATGTGGTAAACAACTGCATTTGCAGTTGAAGTCTGTTATGAAAGATTTAGCTTATTTTCCTGTTATGTATATATTCTCATTCCCAGGTCCAAGGGTTAATATACCACTCGGTCCCAATCCTGGACAGTACATTTGCACTGAAATTAGAAAAAAAAAAAAAGTGTGTTCCCTGGGTCTGACCACATTATTACAATGTATGACTTTGGTCACCAGGGCACCCAGACAAGAAAATGTCAGTGGTCCAGCTCAAGACTATTCTCACTAATAGAAAAACAAGGACCTTCTTTTTTGATCCTTAGTGTCACATGATGGCAGTATTCCTTCTGTCAATGGATTAAGAGATCAGTTAAGAATTTTATGAATGATGAGATAAGCAAATGTCACTGAAGTGGTGACATCATAGGCTGATTAAACATCACAGCTGCAAGAGAACTTAAGAACTTCTACCCCAATGTGCTAAATTTTAGAGGTGAGGAAACTGAAGATTAATGAAGGAAAATTACTAGGATTGCCCAGCTAATGAGTGGAAGCTCTATATCTGTTCAAGAAAAATGGAATAAGAAACAAACTACACACACACACACACACATATACATAAAGTATATATGCAGTATGTGTCATTAGCTACATGTCAATGATAGGAATCAGAGTCTCAGAAAGAGATAAAGAACTACAAAATGAAATGATAAAGAACTATCTCAAGATTGCAAGGTCACATCATTTTTAAATTGCAGATATTGCAAATTATTACTGTTCATGTGTCAATTTGGCTTGGCTATCCTGCCCAGTTTCTTCTCTAGATGTTGCTGTGTATGTATGCTTTTAGATGCTTGGAAGTGAAAGTCACTCAGTTATGTCGAACTCTTTGCTACCCCATGGACTGTATAGTCCATGGAATTCTCTAGGCCAGAATACTGGAGTGAGTAACCTTTCCCTTCTCCAGGGGATCTTCCCAACCCAGGGATTGAACCTAGGTCTCCCACATTTCAGGAGGATTCTTTACCAGCTCAGCTACAAGGAAAGCCCAAGAATACTAGACTGATTGAAATACTGGAATGATTGAAGGCAGGAGAAGAAAGGGACACCAGAGGATGAGATGGCTCGATGGCATCACCGACTCAATGGACATGACTTTGAGTAAACTCCAGGAGTTGACAGTAATTAGGGAGGCCTGGCATGCTTCAGTCCATGGAGTTGCAAAGAGTTGGACATGACTGAGAGACTGAACTGAACTGAAGACTATGAAAGAGGGTAGCCTATCCCTTCTCTAGAAGATCTTCCCGACCCAGGAATAGAAATGGGGTCTCCTGTATTGCAGGTGGATTCTTTACCAACTGAGCTATCAGGGAAGCCCAACATCTATATTCAGTAGACTTTGAGTAAAGCAGATTACCATCCACAATGTGAGTGGCTTTATCCAAGTAGTTGAAAGCCTTAAGGACACAGACTAAGGTTTCCCAAAGGGGAAGCAATTCTGCCTCAAGACTACAACAGAGAAAACCTTCCTGAGTTTCTAACCTGCTGGCCTATGCTGTGGTTTTCAGACTCAAGGCTGCAACGTCAATTCTTATCTGAATTTCCAACCTACAGACCTGCCCTTTATTTTTTGGATTTTCCAGCCCCCACAATCACTTAAGCCAATTCCTTCAACTTAGTCCATCCCCCTCTCTCCCTCCCTCCAAGGAGGAGATGTTAATAAGACTCATATATTAAGTACAGTAATGGATATCCAGTGCTTAACACACTGTCTACTCTCTGTTTAAAACTTAAAAACTCAGATTGTTAATAATTTCCCAAACTCATATCCTTTATAATATGCATGGTAGTTCTTGAAAGAAAGGAAAGGAAAAACAAGGAAGTAAGGAAGGAAAAAAAGAAAGGAAGGAAGTCAGTTTAGGAAAATTCTGAACACTAAACTGGATTTTCTGTCCTTATCTGTTCTTTGAGGATATTTGTTATTTTTAAGGTGTTATATTGAAGTGATGGCCACATACAATAAGTAATACGAGTCTGTAAAATGACTTAACTTATATACTTTGTTTAGACAGTATTTAGTGATTAAGGTTGGAAAAGGCAATGGCAACCCACTCCAGTACTCTTGCCTGGAAAATCCCATGGATGGAGGAGCCTGGTAGGCTGCAGTCCATGGGGTCGCTACAAGTCAGACATGACTGAGCGACTTCACTTTCACTTTTCACTTTCACACATTGGAGAAGGAAATGGCAACCCACTCTATTGTTCTTGCCTGGAGAATCCCAGGGACAGGGGAGCCTGGTGGGCTGCCGTCTATGGGGTCACAGAGTTGGACACGACTGAAGTGACTTAGCAGCTTAGCAGCAGTGATTAAGGTCCGTCTGCTTTTGAACTGTGGTGCTGGAGAAGACTCTTGAGAGTCTCTTGGACTGCAAGGAGATCCAACCAGTCCATTCTGAAGGAGATCAATCCTGGGTGTTCATTGGAAGGACTGATGCTAAAGCTGAAACTGCAATACTTTGGCCACCTCATGCGACAAGCTGACTCACTGGAAAAGACTCTGATGCTAGGAAAGGTTGGGAGCAGGAGGAGAAGGGGACGACAGAGAATGAGATGGCTGGATGGCATCACCGACTCTGTGGACATGAGTTTGAGTGAACTCCAGGAGTTGGTGATGGACAGGGAGGCCTGGCGTGCTGTGATTCATGGGGTTGCAAAGAGTCGGTCACGACTGAGCGACTGAACTGAACTGAATTGAATAATTGAAACATTGAAAATATACTACAGCATTTGTCCTATTTGTGAAAATGAACTCTTCAAAAGCTGTAATATTAGTTCGACAAGTGTTGTTTTTTGTTTTTTTTTTTCCCTATGCTAACTTGTATTATGTTAACCTCTGGCCATTTTAGGTTCACAGTGATACAGCTCTCATTATATTTTCAACTTTTAAAAATTTGGCTGAGGAACTTTATTTCATGTAACCCATGAAGTGAGAGCTGAAGGCCAATTAACTGCATTGTTCATGGCTGGTGGCTTCTTACTGAAGAACGCTAAGATACAACTGGGAGAGTATAACTATCTTGGTGACACTCAGAGCCTTAAGGCTAAAGAGCAAAAAGAATGATAGCTTAATCAGTTACTAAGCCATAATATAATGTTGAACAGGGACAATAAGAATTTCAAAGGTCACTGCAATAGACCTACACTGCAAAAGGGAAACAGAGATATCTTTGTGGTCAAAATTAATCACCTCTAGAGCTAATACTAGCATTGCTAAAAGTGCCAACACTTGTCTCTAAACCTGTAAATTCAACACATACGACATAAAATTTACCTTTTAATTTTCTAATGGTTTCACCTATATTAGAAGCTTCCATTCACACAGAAATTCTCTTTCTCTCTCTCTCTCAGGTACACAGGTACACACACACACATACAGTCTTCCACACACACGTATCTGTATGCAGATGCATGCATAATTTCCATACATATCCTCTCACACACATAGATATTATCCCTGGACATATTCCCAAATGCATGTAACACTGACAACATGCACATCTTTACCAACATGAACACCCATCATGCCCATATGCACACACACTCCCATGCTTACATAGACCCAACTTACTAAAAAAACAAGCAATCATAAAGAAATACATTTCAGTATTCACACAAAACTCATTAAGACATTATTATCATAGAATTCTATATAAAAAGCACATGTATATTTTTTAATCACTGGAAGAAAATTTTGAGTAAAGATATTTGAATGTAGATAGGTCACAGAATCTTATTCCTGTATATACAATGACATAATTGTCACTTTATTTTTTTTTCACCTTCTTTTTTTTATTATTATTATTTTTAAATTTTAATTGGACGCTAATTACTTTCCATTATTGTACTGGTTTTGCCATACATTGACATGAATCTGCACCGGGTGTACATGTGTTCCCCTTAAAGAGAATAAAATTAGAAAAGAAGAAAAATAGAATCAATACAAACATAAACCTCTTTAAAATCCATCAGGAACAGCCTATGAAGGCAAGATTATAAACTAATGTGATACTATTCAAAAAACAAAGGAATCAATTGGTACAAGAAATTAATGATTTTGGGGTAGCACAAGAAGTTTTAAATTCTATTCATACTACTCAGAAATAATTCTGGGAAATTCAAATAATTTCTGACATTCATCACCCATGTCTTCTTATCTTGAGGGATAGAAATTCATGGAGAGGGATAATTAAAGTAAAAATTTAAAAACAGTTTGGTTCAGATGGTAAAGCATCTGCCTACAATGTGGGACACCTGGGTTCAATCTCTGGGTCAGGAAGATCCTCTGGAGAGGAAATGGCAACCCACTCCAATTCTCTTGCCTGGAAAATCCCGTGGACTGAGGAGCCTGGTAGGCTACAGTCCATGGGGTCGCAAAGAGTCAGACACAATTGAGAGACTAAACTTTCACTTTCACTATGAGTATTTGACTATCTGGCACATTAAAAAATTTCAAGGCTTCAAATTCAGCTGACCAAATGGTTAGAAATGGAAGGTATTTCCAACCTGGGTAGAATGAATGTCAAGGCTTTATAGTATATACAATAAAATCTTCAAAGAAACAACAGAAACATGATCCTTCTCTTTTTTCCATCCACACCCAAAACTATACAGTTTCAGGTGAACTTTATCTCCAAAACACAAAAAGCATAATTCATGTTTGTTGAAGAGGAAAAATAATTCACCCTACTGGTCATAAATAGGCAATGAAATAAAAGCCTTCAAAATGATACATCTCGAGAGATGTGAGCAATCCAGGACAGAATAAAACATTTTCCTGGGGACAAAAGAAATTATCTCATCAGTATTTCTCATACTGCCCAAGTTAATAATATTATTAATGATATTATCACTTATTATACTAAATGATAATATAAATCAATTTATTAATTAAATCAACTGAAAACAATAAATACAGATTGAATAAAGGGAGTTTAAGAGCTAATGAGTGGTTTAAAATGATACCAATGCAGAGATAGTAATTAACTAACAGTATGACAAACTGAAAATTAAATTACTGATAAAGAAAGTATTTGAGATAATCAAATTAAATGTAAAATAGAATGTCAAACAGAGGGAAGATAATAATAGATATAGGACAGTGATATTCCAATATAAGAATAATTGCTATCACTTAGGTTAAATTTTTTAAAAAATGGATCCGAAAGATAATCCAAATATTTTGGGAAAATTTTTCTGAAAAGAATGAATATATGGTTTGAAAAAACAAATCATATTCTGGACAAAGTAGATATAAATGATAAGTAAAATAATATATCCACATTAAGTTATTAAATATCAATGATAAAATATAATTTTTCATCAGGTATCTAGGCTGAAAAATCAAATTCCCTAAAAAAGGAAATTTAACCAGATTTTAAATTTTCCAATGTGACAATCAAGACTAGATGTTAAAAGAAAATGTCTATAATGTATAAAGGAAAGAAAATATGCCCTAATGATATACTCTGTCAAGGTACTCTTTATGTATAAATAAAACAAAAACAATGAAAACATTCTTGCAAGTAAAAAATACGAAACAAAACAAATTGGATAATACAACTACCATAAGTCTTTCACACATACACACACACACACACACACACACATGCAAAAACACACTAAATCAATTAGCAATTAAGAAAAACAAGGAACTCAGGCAGTATTGGAAGAACTGTGTTTAAAGAATGAAAAGTGAAAATTGAATGAAATTAAACAAGAATGAAAACTGTGGGAATATAATTGAAAAAATGAATGTAATTACAGCAAACTGTTACAAGCCTTAAAAAATATAATGTGACTCACAAAATCAGGAAAAACAATAATTGACTATACTTCTCAAATTTTCATATCAAATAGTCAATCTATACTATGTAATATGAAAGTGTAGTTCAAAACACAGTTGCTTTAACTTAATGATAGTTTTGAAATTTTCTTATCAATATTAAATTCATCTATTATTACAATTTTCTCACTGCTTGAATTTTCATTTAATCTATTTTCTTTTCTTAAACCCAACAGAATTAAATTTAATATTTTAATGAAATATAGCATGTATATTATAATCATTTTCATAAGCATATTTTTCACTTTAATTTGACAGCTAATCTTTTATTTTCTCTAACACTTGTTTATTAACAACCCCCAAATTTCTCTCTCATATGATAAAATATTGTTTGAAAATTAAACATATGTATTAAGATCCGATTCCTGGTCAAGGAACTAAGATTCTGCATGCTGTGCATGGTGGCCAAATAAAAGGTTAAGAATAGTTTAAAGAACTTTTATACATCCCCTCACCTGAATATCCACTTTCTCCAAGTATCCAGCTAATCTTGTAGTCATCTCTTTTTCTAACTGTGTATGTACCTATAGAAATGTCTAGACTCAAAATTATCTGATGCAAACCATGTTTTTTTGATATGACACAGTACATTGGTTCTGCACTGCTTAACCTCATTTTAATGAGCATATATAATCTTTACCACAGGGAGTAGGTGAGAATTAAGAGAATAAATCATGTCACAGGTGAAGAGCTTTAATTATACCAAGGAATTTGGACTTAGTCTCTTTGTGTTAATACAAAATCCATGAACTTTCTTTGTAATTTCAAATTTGTAAGGCAGCTGAAAAGGGAACAGAGAATTCTGTGTGCATTTATGTATGGGAGAAAGACGGACAAGTGAGGAAAGACAGAAAGAAAGACACAAATAGAGGCAGAAAGAGTGAGAATGCACAAATGAGAATTATTTAATATTACAGTTTGCCCCGATCCAGGACTGTTCTTTGCATCCTCTCCTTCTCTAAGATCTTTTATTCAGCTACTTTTCTGAACATCATTGTCTTTGGTTCTAGTAACTCATGTTTAGTAAATTGCCCTTTATTTTCACTACTCAAAGCAATGAAGTTTTGCTAATGCATTGCAGTTCAAACCCCAGGAGAAAACTTAGTCATTAAATCCTATAAGGACTCATCCAAGGTTCTGTTTTGAAAATATATGCTATGGAATTCAACTAACATATATCTTTTTAGATTTTTGATGTCAGCAAAGATTAGGAATAATGTGAAATGTTTTAACTATATAAAACCAAACTGATCTTAATATGTATGCAAACTTTACAGTTGTGAGTCTGTTTATAATTCCTGACCCAATTTCTATAATTTCATCAAAAGAATATCTCATTTATTTCTGCATATAATCAGTGAAATTAAACTTTATATGATGTTATCTCACATAAACAAATATATTTAAAGTAGACTAAAGCATCATTTGGATAAACTCAACTATTTTACTTTTCATAGCATAGAATTTGACCAGAAGATGCAGAGTATTTTAACTATTTTTAAAGCCAATAGTTGTCATCCAGAAACTTCAGAGTAAATTAGGTTTGATATTGCTAAAGAAGTAGGAAGGTAGACACTATTGAGAAAACAAACAAACAAAAAACAAGTACAATGACTTGACATATAAATTTAATGAAAGTTGACGATTGGAAAGAAGAACACAGATACCATAGCTGAGAGGCAGTTCATTACCAGATTTTATAATCCTTACTGAGACAGGGAAATCTAACATGCATTTCAAATAGTTTTTGAAATGTAATACTGGAGCCTATCTCTTCAGCAATATCCAGAAAACCCTTAAAAGTAATGTAAGTAAGCTTTCCTTTCATTGTTTTTGCATCATTTGGTTTCATGAACTTCAGGGAGAACTGAGCAAGTAGAGATGTGCCCTGCCAGTTGAAAAAATAGCAAGGAAAATAATTGGCATCATGCTTCAAGGGAGACAGATTTGAGCCAAACAAAGGTACACCCTATATTAATATGTGAGCTTAGAAACCAGGCAAGCCAGACCTCTGGGTCAGAATATTAACATTTCTTTCTGGCGTGGTACAGCTGGAGTTGAATGCAAATGAATGAATTTATAATTAGAAAACAACTAATTTATGATTCGCAGGTGTCTGACAGGCTGACATCTGATCTCTACTTACTCTTTCACTGGCTTAATATTATTTTTATATCTTGAGAGATATAACTCAGATGGAAGGTTTTTGCTTTTTGACTTTACACTATTCTAAAGGGTTACTAGGCTTTTCTGTATCTATACACTTACTAACTTAACCCCCATATTTTAGAACTTTTGTAACAGAGTGAATTTCATTAAACTATTGTGAGGATTGTTGAAAGAACAAAACTTGTTAAACAAATTTGCTTTAATAAATGCCATAAAATTACCTGACAAGTTTCAGAAATATTCCCTGATATATCACAAAGAATTAACACAAGAGGATCAGGGTTATGAGTACCAATTTGAAAATACACATAAAGTGAGGATAAGCAAAAAATAGCATTTTTATGTCTTGTGAGTATGAAAACAAGAAAATAGTTTTAGTACAGAATATAGTATACTTGTTTCATAATATTATGCAGAGTATGGCTGGGGTCACCATTCATACATATTTCAATGTTATATTACCAAGATAAAAGTACAATTTAAAAGAAGTAAAAGTAAGTCTATTTATTCAACCATTTGTCACTAAGAAGAGCTGATGCAAGATGAAGCGTGATGTTATCTAAAGGACAATTCCATCTGGCATCCATATATAACAAACTTAGAAGAGGTGTTATATTATTTAGATGACTTAGAATGCTACAATAATATTATCAGAAATCTGAATTTTTATGAAGTCTGTGTATATATGGGGGGAGACAATGTGGTAGAGAGAGAACACAAACTGCTTTTGTTGAAGTAAAGATATTAAAATATAATCTGAGGAGATAATGGAACTCAGGAAGAACATCTTTGGTGAACTGGAGCCACGCCATTTATATACTCTGATTCTTAAAATGAGAAATTCAGATATGTGTCTCCATAATGCCTACATACCTTTGCTTTCACAGACTCTCCCTCTTCTGGAAGCATCAGTAGTTAGACAAAGACTTCACACATTCCTCAAAAAAATCATAAGGAAGTCTAAATTGGACCACAACAAACTGTGGAAACGTCTTCTAGAGATGGGAATACCAGGCCGCCTGACCTGCCTCCTAGGAAATCTATATGCAGGTCAGGAAGCAACAGTTAGAACTGCACATGTCTTGTGATCCACACAGTCAATAAAGCAGGAGTAGATGTTTTTCTGGAACTCTCTTGCTTTTTCGATGATCCAGTGGATGTTGGCAATTTGATCCCTGGTCCTCTGCCTTTTCTAAAACCAGCTTGAATATCTGGAAATTCATGGTTCATATACTGTTGAAGTCTGGCTTAGAGAATTTTTGCTAGCGTGTGAGATGAGTGCAATTTGCTGTAGTTTGAGCATTCTTTGGCATTACCCTTCATTGGGATTCAAATGAAGACAAACCTTTTCCAGTCCTGCGGCCACTGCTGAGTTTTCCAAATTTGCTAGCACATTGAGTGCAGCACTTTCACAACATCATCTTTTAGGATTTGAAATAGCTCAACTGGAATTCCATCACCTCCACTAGCTTTGTTTGTAATGATGCTTCCTAAGGCCCACTTGACTTCGCATTCCAGGATGTCTGGCTCTAGGTAAGTGTTCACACCATCGTGGTTATCTGGGTCATGATGATCTTTTTTTTTTGTATAGTTCTTCTGTGTACCTTGCCACCTCTTCTTAATATCTTCTGCTTCTGTTAGGTCCATACCATTTCTGTTCGTTATTGTGGTTTGGTATTCCCATCCCTTTAAGAATTTTCCACTGTTGTTTGTGATTCACACAGCCAAAGGTTTTAGCATAGTCATTGAAGCAGAAATAGATGTATTACTTTTAATTAGCATATTTTGAAGAGATTTATATATTTAATGTAAAAACAAACTGAATGGATTTTATAAGGGGTCATTTTAATAAGATTTTTTTAAAAAGGGAAAACCTTTTTATTTTCTCCCAGGGTGCCTATGTAACTCCAAGTTGTGTACTTTGTGAATTTTATAATTTTAAATGATGTTTGATTTGTGGTAAAAAAAAATCACAGTTGCAAAATAGATTAACTATTTTTAAATTGCCGTAACATATCTGTGAGGGAAATAAGGATTATCTTGTGTATGTAGAGTAGTGTGCTCACCCCACAAAGACTGGCTGAGAGGGCAAGCAGATACTGAAATGAATGGAAATCCACTCCCCAGTGTTTGCACCCTGAATCGAGGATGAATCAAGTTAGAGAATGGTGTACTTTTGTATTATGGTCTCACCAAAAGGTTGTTTTTCTGAAACTTATTCAAAGATGCTATTGATGCTAAATACTTTATTGAATAATGCAGTCAAAATTCTGCATATGAGTGGTTAGTGAATAGCTAGGGCCTTATGAGAGGATTTATTATCTATTGTGTTTATATTCTTTATGAAGTCTCAGAAGAATTCTATGTGGCTGCCCAGAATGCCATGTTGAATAGAAAGAAGAACTCTCACTCTGTTGGAGTTCATATTCAAGTAGAAAGAGCAGTGTTTAACACAAAAAGGGGTAGAATGTAAACCATAAGAAAAATGAGACAAACAGCACTGAGTATAAGAATAAAGATACATAATACTGTCTTTAGCACAATATCTTTTGGAAAGTTCAAAATGACTGGAAGTTGACCCTAAATAATTAACTTCCTCAATATTATATTTTAACTACTTCTAATGCCCAAGGACTCTGATGCTGGGAGGGATTGGGGGCAGGAGGAGAAGGGGACGACAGAGAATGAGATGGCTGGATGACATCACCGACTCAACGGACATGAGTTTGAGTGCACCCCGGGAGTTGGTGATGGACAGGGAGTCCTGGCGTGCTGTGATTCATGGGGTTGCAAAGAGTCAGACATGACTGAGCGACTGAACTGAACTGAATGCCCCATGATTAGGTAAGCGACTTGAAACAGGAATTTTTCCAAACTGCAGAAATCTTACCTGAAATATATTTGGAAGCTAATTATTATATAATATTTACATAAACAATCAAGCACATAACATATTTTCTAAGAAATATTCTATACAATTTTGTATATTATATAATATTATAGTAATTTACTGCACAATAAATGTCAATACCAGAGAAAATCTAGCTATGGCTGAAAGTGTTGTAACTTGATTGTTGATGTTATTTACTGTGTCTCTAATACAACCACTATCTCAAGCTGACACACTATAAGATAAAGCTTCAATTTACTTAAATCCAGGTAATGGTAAGTATTATTAACATTTTCTCTTTCATTACTCTGACGTTGAAAGAAATGAGTGACAATCAAATAGAAAATGTTTGCAAGGGCAACTATTTAAAATATGTAAAAATGTGTTTGTATGTGTTGGTGCCCTGTACACCAACAATTACAGGTTCTTCAAGATCTGCTATCTATGATGAATAATGTAGAACAAATGAAAGCACCTTTCTATACCAACTTGAGGAGGATCTAATTCTTTCATATATTTTTAGGAGGAGGGTCACTGAGGCAGGAAGGAAAAAAAAGATTATCAACAAAGTAATTTCCAACAATCTGTCACCAGGTCATCATTCTAAACTTAAGTTTCTCTTAAAATATGAAAAATAGGTTTTTGCTATTTGATTTCTAACAGTGTAGCTTTTTTTATAAAACAGGGGTTACAAGGAAAGAAGAGCCTTGCAAGGATATATTGTTACTGCTAATGAACTGACCTTGGCATTACTTCTCTTCCACCTGAATCCAATTATCAAGCCAAAGCCCCTTTCCTGCCAATACACTAATTGCTTTAGGTGACAGGTCTGTTAAATGATCCCTGCCCAAAATGACTACCTCTTCAGGGATTAAAAAAAAAAAAGATATAAAATTTAGTTAAAAGCTACCAGAACAGATGTGGATGTTACAGAGCATTCAGGTCTGATATAATACTCAAGGTACATACCACTTATATATTATGTAATATTTCATTCTGATTATTACCCTTACCATTTATCCTACCTCACATCAAAGTTAACCATTTTAAAGACAATTTGTGTGAAGTTTATTGCATAGAGTTTAGGTCTCAGCTTCAAATTACTGAACATCACTGAATAGTTCTGTCACCGAGCTACCCTTTCAGGATTTTATTAACTGCTCCCTGTCTTTGTGTGATTCTTTTTGAAACTCTTAAAAATTCAGACTTTATTTGACCTTAATGATTCATAATCATGAAAATCAAATCAATTTGTTTGCCTTCTGCTATAACTTTAACTCCTGGAATCAAAACTTTATAATCTCTAAATGTAGTCTTAAAAAGGGTTTGAAATAGTGCATTACTTTGATGTATTATTTCACATATACACTATAGCATTAATTTTAAATCTCATATTTGAATTTACTTTCTTGAATTATATTGTGTTATTTTACTAACATTTTATCTTCTCTTTCCCCTAAGATCAGTCTTTTCTTTATAGTTCAGTTTCACTTTAAAGAGTTTAAACTCAGAGTTACACTGTTCTACATGTTTATACCATCTACCTGAAATCTGAGAAACAGATGGTTATTTACCTGGAATTAAGTTGAATATTTAAGGTGTAATAACCATTGAACACAATAAAACATGTTCAACTATACTCTTATTCCCACTTCTTAGTAAGTTGCATACCAAAACTACATTAATTTTTTACTTTCCTGAAACAAATTGCACAAATTAGACAAGTTAGACAAATCATAGAGAGGGCTAGCAGAAGGATGGGTTGGGGGGGTAGGGGTGTGTGTGTGTGTGTGAATAAAAATTACTGAGCACCTACATTTATTTCTTTCACCTTAATATATGCCTTGAATAATTAGGTTTAATTCCCCTGACTCTTTTACAGATGCAAAAACTGAGGTTCAGAAATTTTAAGAAAATTGCTCAAGTGGCAGATTGCTAACTCATGGCAATAAAAATTTGAATATATTACTATCTGATATCAAACCCATGTACTTTATACGATACAATACCGATCGTGATAACAAAACTACTACAACAAACGAAATGCTTTTAGCACCTTTTCTGTGCTTGTATGATCCTACAAACCTCAGTTCAGTTCAGTCGCTCAGTTGTGTCTGACTCTGTGACCCCATGGACTGCAGCAATCTTCAAACTGCCTACAAACCTCAAGTACATTTATCTCATTTAGGCTTCAGAAATCTGTTATAAAATTGAGACATCAGGACTAATTTAGATAGGGAGGTTAGAGATTTTGCTGAAAAAGGTAAAATTTAAGCTGAGTTCCAAAGCAATATTAGGATTTAGCCAAGGGAATACTAAAAGAAAACTGAAAGAAGTATACTTCTATGAGAAAATACTATGTAAAACTATTTAATGAGCCATATGACATTGATATTGCCAGATTACAAACTTTTTTTACTGCCTACATATCCTAATTTGCTGTTATCTGCAATTTTTAAATCCAAATTATGTTGGGCAATTTATTTTTGAAAAATTACATATTTTGTAATTTTGATTATTAATATGTATAGTGAGTAATTTTATTGTTGTTTCTGAATACAATGGTCAGTGGAATATATAGTAAAGCTTAGTAAATTTTACCTTCTATTTTTAATAAGAAAACTGTACTTGTTGAATTACCACCATGGAAAATCTCGGTCTTTAGTAAGCACTTAAATACTCACATATCTTCTGCTTATATTTGAGCCCTGGGATCTGAACTGAGTCAAGTCTTTGCAAGAAAGAGTGTCTTAATTATCTTATCTGCTTCCTTTTTATCTTCCTCAACTTCTCTCCAAGTCTCTTGGCTGTTACTCTCTGTTCCTTCTGTGACTAAATGTGAAGCTCAAATTTTAGGCCATTAGTAACAGCCAACGTACCCACTGCTAACTGGACACTTGTATCTACAGTTTATTCTGCACCTTCTCCAAATGGCCATTTTCCAAAAAAATCTGTACTGGATCAGCAGGAGCTTTTGATTCATGAGCCACCCATACACCAAAAATAAAAATCACTTTCTCATTATTGATTACTTAGATCATGTGTGTATATTGTACATTTTCATTTCAAGTCAAACACCTTTCAAATCATATCAGTTGGATGGCCAAAATGAAGTTGATTATAAGTTCCTCAGAGTAGGAATCTTAATTCATGTATATTTGTAGCCCTGTTCCTGCTGCTGTTAAGTCTCTTCAGTCATGTCCAACTCTGTGCAACCCCATAGATGGCAGCACACCAGGCTCCTCTGTTCCTGGGATTCTCCAGACATGGATACTGAAGTGGGTTTCCATTTCCTTCTCTGATTTGTAGCTCTAATATTTATCAAATATTTATAACATGATTGAGGTGATGTGCAAAAAAAACAAACAAAAGGCAAAATGGTTGTTTGAAGAAGACTTACAAATAGATGAGAAAAGAAGAGAAGCTAAAAGCAAAAGAGAAAAAAGAAAGGTACTCATCTGAATGCAGAGCTCCAAAGAAGAGCAAGGAGAGATAAGAAAGCCTTCCTAAGTGATCAATGCAAAGAAATAGAGGAAAAACTCGAGATATCTTCAAGAAAATTAGAAATACCAAGGGAATATTTCATGAAAAGATGGCACAATAAAGGACAGAAATGGTATCAGTCTAACAGAAGCAGAAGATATTAAGAACAGGAGGCAAGAATATACAGAAGAGCTATACAAAAAAGATCTTAATGACCGAGATAATCATGATCAAGTGATCACTCACCTATAGCCAGACATCCTGGAATGCGAGTCAAGTGGGCCTTAGGAAGCATCACTACCAGCAAAACTAATGAAAGTGATGGAATCCAACTGAGCTAATTCAAATCCTAAAAGATAATGCTGTGAAAGTGCTGCACTCAATATGCCCACAAATTTGGACTACTCAGCAGGGTCACCTGATTGGAAAAGGTCAATTTTCATTCCAATGCCAAAGAATATTCAATCTAATGCACAATTGCTTTTATCTAACATGCTAGCAAACTAATACTCAAAATTCTCCAAACAAGGCTTCAATAGTACGTGAACTGAGAACTTCCAGATGTTCAAGCTGGATTTAGAAAGGGCAGAGGAACCAGAGATCAAATTGCCAACATCTGTTGGATCATAGAAAAAGCAAGAGAATTCTAGAAGTACATCTACTTCTGTTTTATTGACTATGATAAAGGCTTTCACTGTGTGGATAACAAGAAACTCTAGAAAATTCTTAAAGAGATGGAAATATCAGACCACCTTACCCGCCTCCTGAGAAACCTGTATGCAGGCCAAGAAGCAGCAGTTAGAACTGGACATGGTACAGCGGGGTGGTTCCAAATTGGGAAAGGAGTACATCAAGGTTGCATATTGTCACCCTGTTTATTTAACTTATATGCAGAGGACATCATGAGAAATGCTGGGCTGGATGAAGCACAAGGTGAATCAAGATTGCTGGGAGAAATATCAATAACATCAGATATGCAGATGATCCACTCTTATGGCAGGAAGGAATGAGGAACTAAGGCGCCTCTTGATGAAGTTGGAGGAGAGTGAAAAAGCTGAATTGAAACTCAACATTCAGAATAATAAATCATGGCATCGGGTCCCATCACTTCATGGCAAATAGATGGGGAAATAATGGAAACAGTGACAGACTTTAATTTTGGGGGCTCCAAAATCACTGCAGATGGGAACTGCAGCCATGAAATTAAAAGTCACTTGCTCCTTGGGAGAAAAGCTATGCCCAATCTAGACAACATATTAAAAAGTAGAGACATTACATTGCCAACAAAGGTCTATCTAGTCAAAGCTATGGTTTTTCCAGTAGTCATGTTGGATGTGAGAGTTGGACCATAAACAGTGCTGAGCACTGAAGAATTGATGCTTTTGAACTGTGGTGTTGGAGAATACTCTTGAGAGCACCCTGGAGAGCAAGGAGATTCAACCAGTCCATGCTAAAGAAAACTAGTCCTGAATATTCATTGGGACTGATGCTAAAGCTGAAGCTCTAATAGTTTGGCCACCTGATGGGAAAAACTGACTCATTGGAAAAGACCCTGATGCTGGGAAAGATTGAAAGCAGGAGGAGAAGGGGACGACAGAGGATGAGATGGTTGGATGGCAACACCGACTTGATGGACATGAATTTGAGCAAACTCCAGAAGTTGGTGATGGACAGGGAAGCCTGATGTGCTGCAGTCCATGGGGTTGCAAAGAGTTGGACATGACTGAGTGACTGAACTGAACTGAGTTGAAGTGCATTTTTATTTCAATTAATATCATTTGATATCTCTAAATAAGAACTTATTCTATGACCATTTTATAGGAAACATCTCGTGTGGTCTGTGTTAGGGTAAATATTTGTATACATGCGTAGAATTGAGAAACATCAAATATTAAGATGCTCATAGGGATCCTAGGCTAATTAGCTAAAATTTATAGATCATAAATTCTCTAAGTGTACAAAATTTATCACTTTTCCAAAACTATACTCTAAGTGCTTAAAAATGGAAACTAATTCATGTCATACAATGGCTTTATTCTTTTAATAGTATCATCAATTTACTGTTGACAAGATTTTATTTGCTTTTCTTCAGTTTAGTTCAGTTCAGTCACTCAGTCTTGTCCGATTGTTTGTGACCCCATGAATCACAGCACACCAGGCATCCCAGTCCATCACCAACTCCCAGAGTTCACTCAAATTCATGCCCACCGAGTCGGTGATGCCATCCAGTCATCTCATTCTCTGTCGTCCCTGTCTCCTCCCACCCTCAATCCCTCCCAGCATCAGAGTCTTTTCCAGTGAGTCAACTCGTCGCATGAGGTGGCCAAAGTATTGGAGTTTCAGCTTTAGCATCAGTCCTTCCAATGAACACCCAGGATTGATCTCCTTTAGAATGGACTGGTTGGATCTCCTTGCAGTCCAAGGGACTCTCAAGAGTCTTCTCCAGCAACACAGTTCAAAAACATCAATTCTTTGGCGATCAGCTTTCTTTACAGTCCAACTCTCACATCCATACATGACCATGGGAAAAACCATAACCTTGACTAGACAGACCTTTGTTGGCAAAGTAATGTCTCTGCTTTTGAATATGCTATCTAGGTTGGTCATAATTTTCCTTCCAAGGAGGAAGTGTCTTTTAATTTCATGGCTGCAATCAGCATCTGCAGTGAATTTGGAGCCCAGAAAAATAAAGTCTGTCACTGTTTCCACTGTTTCCCCATCTATTTCCCATGAAGTGATGGGACCAGATGCCATGATCTTTGTTTTCTGAATGTTGAGCTTCAAGCCAACATTTTTACTCTCCTCTTTCACTTTCATCAAGAGGTTTTTTAGTTCCTCTTCACTTTTTGCCATAAGGGTGGTGTCATCTGCATATCTGAGGTTATTGATATTTCTCCCGGCAATCTTGATTGCAGCTTGTGCTTCTTCCAGCCCAGCGTTTCTCATGATGTACTCTGTATATAAGTTAAACAGGCAGGGTGAAAATATACAACCTATGAATATTCCATTTGCGAACATAAAAATCATGAGGTGCTTTAGTCTTCTTATAAACATATTTAATATTTGAGAATGTATATTTCATAAGGTATGTATAACTAAAGTTTCTCTACAAGATGATGGTTGTTTTGCCACTAAGTCATGTCCTACTGTTTTGAGACCCCATGGACTATAGCCTGCCAGGCTCTGCTGTCCATGGGATTTCCCAGCCAAGAAATCTGGAGTGAGTTTCAAATCCCTTCTCCAGGGGATCTTTCCTACCCAGGGATCAAACCCATGCCTCTTGCATTGCAGTCAGATTCTTTACAGCTAAGCCATAAGGGAACGTCTAATAAGACTGAAAGAAAGTGAAGTCTCTCAGTCATGTCCAACTCTTTGTGACCCCATGGACTATGGCCTACCAGGCTCCTAAGTCCATGGGATTTTCCAGGCAAGAATACTGGAGTGGGTTGCCATTTCCTTCTCCAGGGGGTCTTCCTGACCCAGGGATCGAACGTGGGTCTCCCACATTGTAGGCAGACACTTTACCATCTGAGCTACCAAGGAAGCCATTCTAATAAGACTGGCACCGTCTAAATTGGATATTTCTGTTATAAATATAAAGTTGAAGAGACAGATTCTGGTCGAGATTGCAGTCTAGAGGTTCTTGAATTCTCTTCCATCCATGGGGATGCTAAATCTACAACTACACTTAGAATCATTTCCCTCCAAAAGGCTCTTATGCATCAGTGAATAAGAAAATATCCACACTAAAACAAGTAGGAAAGTCAGACACATTCTCACCATAAGCTCATCCCTAGCACAGCATTATACAATTGTGAAAGAACTCACAACTCCTAGACTCTCCCTAAGGAGAGAAGAGTTTAGCCCCAACATCTTGCACCCCAACACTTAAGACTTCTGCAATCAAAACATCTAGTCTGAAAGTCAACAGGACTTACATCTATGAGACCCATAAGAAAAATAGCTTTTGGCTCTTTTCTGAGGACTCATTATGTCTAGCACCCCAGGGCTCAGCACAGGGAGTAGACAGAAATACCTGTCCTCCAGCCTTTTCTTGAAAGAAGCTTATTTGCATATCTTGAAAGCTACAAGTGATGTATCCAGGGATAAACTGTGAACCTCCTGATCCTCCTCAGGATCTGGAAGCCAGCACAAACCGTCCCTGTACTTTCCTTGTAGCCCATCCAAATCACTAATATCTCCTGGTCAGGAGTATCTGGCAATTCAGATTTTTGAGGCTGCCACCCAGAGAACAAACTCTGATTTCCTTGCTCTGCAGGCCAGCGGGACTTGATCTCCTGGGTCCCACAGGTGTGAAGCAAACAAAGAAACAGTTCTTGACCAGCAGTCTCCCTAGGAGTCAGTATAAAAAGAGCCACAGAAACATCCAGCTCTCAATTTTTCCTTGAAAGAGGTCTACATGCATACTTTAAAAGCTGCTGCCTGAGGATCTGGTTTCCAATCAGCCTGCAGCTCTGTGCTGACTGAGACCCTCCCCTGTGGGATTCTAACAGGCCCTGACTCACCCTCAACCACTGGAAGAAACTAAGAACATAGAAGTCATCATGGAGAATCACAAGAGCTATGGTCTGATTGAATGATTAGGTTCATCTTCTACATGAGACCAGTCTGAGAACTGGTAGAGTAATGCACAGAAACTGACAGAGCAAGTCAAGGAAAATGAAGAAACAGAGAAATATTTTTCAAACAAAAGAACAAAACAGAGGACCAGAAAAAGACCTTATGGAAATGAAGATAAGTGATTTACAGGATAAAGAGCTCAAAGTAATGTACATAAGGATGTTTGCCCAAATCAGAGCAATGCATGGACAGAGATAAAATACAAACTTAAAACCAAAAAGAAAAGCTCCATCACTACCACATCAAATTGAAATTCCATGTTTTGGTTACTCATCACTAGAAGTGTATGCTATATGTGGATTTGGCAAATTACAATATAACTGGTTACATTCAAAGAAAATGACATTTAAAAGCATCTGAAAAAAGCAGAAGTGGCTGAAACAACCCTGTCAGATGAAATGCTAAAATGTTGATTTTAACAAGGAGCAATTGGAATATATTGCCTGGTAGCTGACATCAGAAGCTTTAGTATGAAATGGTGAGAAGAGCAAAGAAGAAAAAAAAGGAAATGAAAAAATCTGGAAAGTATTACATTCCAATCTATAATTAACTCATTAACTTAGGTGTCATGTATAAATATGATCTTATGATAAAACAATCAAAAATTAAATAAAACATATAAAAACGGGATTATAGAAACTATCTTTAAAGATTATTTAAGGGGATCCTCCCAACCCAGGGATCAAACTCAGGTCCCCCGCGTTCTTTATCATCTGAGCCACCAAGGAAGCCTTCCTATGATAAAATAATAAAAAATTAAGGGTAAAAATTTTGAAAAAAAACAACAAAAAAAGACAAGTTAAATAAATTAGAAAATGACAACAGGAATCTCCTAGTAAATTTTAACTACTAGTTATTATAAATGCCAAATTAAAAGTGATGTGTTTTTTGAGAAACTGGCAAAAAATTCCTTGGTATAATATGAAAAACATAAAAATGGGATTATAGAAACTTTCTCCAGTGATTATTTAACAATAATTAATGTAAACTAAATACATGCCCTTATGATATTCTGAATTTATCTTATTAATGATTATAAACTATTTTTCTGAGTATTATACTCATTTAACACAAATTGTGGCAACCAAATAAGTATTTTAAAGTAACAGTTTTTTGGTTTTTTTTTGGAAAATTGGTAAATTGGTCATTTTGTGAACTCGTCTGCTTTCATATTAATTCCTGTTTAATGCAGCATGTAACAAGAGCTTAAATAGAATCCATGGATTGCTGTTAATCCAGTAGTCATTTATTTTACTCTTTTCCATAGCTCTATTATATTAACAGAAAAATAAGCACCGTCAGCTAGTAGTCAAAAAAGACAAAAAGAATTGATCACTGGAATGGTTTGGTTTCTAGTGAGATTACAAATTATGAATGAAAAAGCACAACAATTGTATTAAGTAAATTGTTTCAAGTGGTTCTGCCTTTTCTGAACAGTTCTCAAGGAAACTTCTATCAACTCATTGACATGAAAGTGGCTCATCCTCTCCCTAGACTGTGACCCTTTAGGAACAATCTTGAGTGACACGACATAAAGAGACTTCTATGGCAGAAGATGAAAAGTGCCTCAGAAGGATGATATGAGAACACAGAAGAGGTGAATGTAGTCTAGGCTATATACACTGATGTTAAAGGGAAGGCTTCTCTGGTGGCTCAGATGGTAAATAATCCACTTGCAATGCAAGAGACCCAGGTTCAATCACTGGGTTGGAAAGATCCCTTGGAGAAAGAAGAATGGCTACCCACCCCAGTATTCTTGCCTGAAGAATTACATGGACAGAGGAGCCTTGGCAGGCTATAGTCCAAGGGTCACTAAGAGTCAAATATGACTGAGTGACTAACATTTTTTCACTTTTTTCACTTTTGATAGAGAAAATGATGTCTGAGCTTTCAATTATAATCCTTATGAAAAAATTAAAAAGTATTGTGATATAGTGTTCAAAATAATTTTTTTAGTTTTATGAGTTTAGATAACTTAGTATCAGTTCAGTTCAATAAAAATTATAATGTGCCACTATAAAAATACCTTATTTCTGTTCTTCAAATCTAAAGGTCTCTGAAAAGGCAAGCTTTTATTTTTTACTAAGATTAGTTTAAGTGCATTTAGCAGCAAAACCTGAACTAAATATATACATTTGTTGGAGAAATATTAATGTGTTTTATGATGGAATATATGCCTAGAACCTACCAAAGGCAATATATAATTTATTGGGTATTTATCATGTTTCCTTTATATATATATATATATATATATATTTTAAGTCTGAGTTTTGTCAGCAAATATTTAGGGTAGGAGATTATAGACTTATGGTATGACAACACAGCATCCTGCTTCAAAGCACCCTTTGTCATCCTTATCTTCTACCAAAATATTTTCTCAAGTAAGCTTGGTCGGCTTAACTGAGTTTCTAGCCCACAGAATTCTTAAATTACTCTGAGACTAATTCAAATGAAATATCACAAATATTACTATCTGAGGATCTTTTTATTGCAAATCATTAGCCCTGAGTTGTGACTATTGCAGTAAGAGGCATAAAAACAAATTTAAAACTTCATTCTAAGAATAAATCTTCCACTTCAAGAAATATGTTCCACTGAGACAAGCCCAGGACATTAATATGAAAATTTAACCAAGGCTTCTTGGTCTTTTTCCCTTTGTTTACTGCATAGCCTAGCATAGGATACATTCTTATACCTACTTCTCAATATCTGAATTAATATGTGGATCTTAAAAGTAGAAGAAATGATCCTTTAGTACGCTGAATGTAGATGTATCAATATTAAGTAATGCCTTTTTCTAGGAAAAAGTATTGTTCTCTTGTCAGAGTAGTATTTTTTCTAGGCAAATAAACTGCTTCATGATTTGAAACATTCTCACTTAGACATCCTTATATCACTTTTTTTTTCAGAATGAAAAACTGATATTCATATGCAATGATTTGGGACATTGTTAGTGAGGATTGGGAGCAGAGAGGTCTTTTGACAACACTTTTCAGTGGAAAACGCACATCCTCCTAAGTCTAACTTAGAAAGCAGTGCATATAGAATAGCACATAAGATCATTTGTTTAAAACCTAAACTAAGACTTCATCCATGTAAAATTGATAGAAAATATCACAAAGATACAGACCTCCATGTGCTTTAAAAAGCTTCAAAACATATCTCAAAAATAACATTGTCATAAGTGGCAATTATAGAAGATTTTGCCCTTAGTTCCTAGCTTCCTTATTCTTCAACCTTATAGAAATCAAAGTCTTTATTCACAGCACATCTTGTTTTTCCTGGAAGCACAAATGAAAACTGAGTGAAGTGAGTGGCTGAGAGCTGACAGCATAATTTGCCTCACAGTTTGTGCCAGTGTCCTTACTGATCTCTTTGCATTGACACTTGACCCTCCCACCCCAGGTTGTTCTCTTTCATCCCTAACAAATCTATATGATTTTGACTGTAGAATTTGGATTCCTAGTTCTAGGACTAATAGCAGCCCTATCAAATGTCTGTCTGGTGTTCCTGTGCATATTTTCACAGATATTAAGTGTCTGAAAGTAGTGTTTTGGGAACTTTGGGATGTACTACAATCCCTAAGTATCTCTATCATAAGAATAACCAACATCGCAAGAAATCCAGTGGTAAGAACAATTGTGGCAGAATCTGGACTTCATCCTAATGAGTTTGAACATCTTCTTTTAAAGTGTTTTTCCTAATTCGGAATGTTCCCTCCTCAACTTTGAACCTGAAGAAAGATGCCTATAGAACCCTCAGAGACTTTACCAAGTGAGGGATGTCAGGTCTAACTGAAGATGTGAAGTGTGTATTTTCTATACAACATTGTCATCCACTCACTGCCACTGCATTGTGAGTTTGATGGACAGTGAATTCACCTCTGCATCCCTATCACTTCCATTAGCATCTACCAAATAAGCACTAGAAATTTGCCAGATAAAAAACGTCATTGAACTTCCCTGGCAATCCAGTGATTAAGAATCTGCCTGCCAATGCACAGGACACAGGTTTGATCCCTGGTCTGGGAAGATCCTACATGCCACAAAGCAGCTAAGCCTGCACATCCTAGAGCCTATGCTCGGCAACAATGAGAAGCCTATGTGCCACAACTAGAGAAAGTTAGTGTACAACAACCAAAATCCAGCACAACCTGAAATAAATACATAAGTATATAAAATTTTTAAGTCATGAAAACACTTTTAGAATAATATACAATTACAGACAAATGAAATCATAGATATAAGCTAATCCAACCCCTGAATTTCACAGAAAATAAAAAATTATGACATCTTACTAGATTTGCAGAAGGAGCCTTCTGTAAATAACTCAGTTGAATCAGGGTTATCATTTAAAAATTTATTTGTAAATCTAGTGTTTCCTCATAAAACGTTGATTATTTGATATAAACATATTTTCAAGTTCTATTTTATAAACACTTCTTTCACACTTTGAGAGTATAATTGCTTTTCTTTATTTATATTGCTATCATGAAACCATTTTAAATCCATTTTCTGTTCCTTCCTTTAGTGCCCTAGTTTTCAGATCTGAGTTTGAGCTCTGGTAATGGGGATGCCCAACAAATTTCAATATTTTTCTTAAGCTCCAGAATGTTTTTACAGCCTACTTCTTGATGTTATGTAAGATTATACTTCCCTTGATTGAATAAAAGACCTCAGAATATCAGCATGGGACTGTGATGGCAACACATAGTAGAACCAACAAGTGTATATATTATCTTCACATTGTTATTCTTTTATAAACTATATATATATTATATTTATAATTATTAATTGTTATTATTTACATATACACATGCATATACATATGTGTGTGTGTATAAATATACATATATTCCATATATATGTAAAAATCTTCCCTGGTGGCTTAGATGGTAAAGAATCTGGCTGGCATGCATAAGACCTGGGTTCGGTCCATGGGTTGTGAAGATCCCCTGGAGAAGGGAATGACAACCCACTCTAGTATTCTTGCCTGGAGAATTCCATGGACAGAGAAGCCTGATGGGCTACATAGTCCATGAGGTCACAAAAAGTCGGACATGACTGAGTGACTAATACTTTCACTTTTAAGTAATAACAATTTTATTATACTTAGCTCAGCTCTTTAATCCTTTTTGATAAAATAATTATATATATATGTATATAAATGTCTGTTTAAATATATAATTTGCAATGGATAAAAACATCTTTTGTGGTTGAGCAATATGATATTACTCCATGGATTTTAATTTCAGAATGAAATAGTTTACCTGAAAACAATAATTACAGGAGAACTTCACATATACTAAATAAGAAAAGAAAATGAAAAGCCCATAATGGGATAATTCCTCCTTTAGGATTTTCCCCTTAGTCTTAAAAAAGATATATATATGTAGCTTTATGTATTATGTGATATTAATATGGTAGTAAAATCAGCACGGCCACAGGTTAGGAGCATATCATTATTCCTTAGGGTAAAGCCCTCTTTTTATTATCTTCTTCTAGCTATGTGTCTACTGAATTCATATCACCACATTTTCTCTTTATGGCTCTCCCTCGCCTTCTCATTTTTCTTACAAGGCAAGAAAAATGAAGCTGCTTCTGTTTATAAAGACACCTTAATAATTCTCATTTATATATCTTCTTTCCTCTGCATTAATATTCATAAATCCCAAATCTAACTAGTAATAGTTCATTTCCATTACAATGAGCATAATCCTTTCATATTTGTCCTTCTCAACCACACTTTTTATATCTTCTCCTTTCTACTCCCTCTGTATACTTGTCCCTAGATACAGAGTTTAAATTCCTTCTTGTAAGACTTTCGTTTTCTTTCTGAAAACTCTTCCAACACCTGTGCCATTTGTCTTTTTTTTCTAAAATGCTTTTAGTTAAAATTCATCTCATTTTGTAGGTAACTGAAAAATGATTTGCTGAGTTCCACAGTATTCCCTTGCAGCCCATCTCCCTTCTCTATCTTATCTAGTTCTCAATCAAATAGTTTCATATTTCAGTCTAATATAGAGGACATAACATTTATTGAGCTACGATTTTGTCTCTCGTGTGCTTGTGAGGCAGACATATTCATTTTACAAAGAAAGGTTAGGTAATTCGAAATTTCAGAAGGTTAAGTACTTTGTTCAATTTCTCATGACCAACAAATGTCTGAATGCTGAACACCGTAACATAAAGTGTAATGTTATTCATATTTATCTCTCACTTTATGTAAAAGTCTCAGTTTTTTAAGTTTCAACTAATGTCATTGTCTGATTGTTTTCTAAACTGGTCATATTCTCCAGCAAGTTTTATAAACTGACACCTCAGATCACATGACTCTGTGATCTGATCAGGGCAGGGCACAAACAACATGTGTTTCCTCACTAGTTTTGGACAATATACATTTACTTGCATATTTGTCATTATTTCTCTCACTTGCTCCACTGAAGATTTGAAACAGATTTTTATCAATTTTTTCTAATGCATTATTTTGCCAAAATATTGATATTTTGAATAATATAGTGATCATTTGCAGACTCATAATAGTATTTATTTACATTAGCCTCATAGGTAATTGAATTTTCCAGATAAGTGATTATTAAAATAGTTGTCTATAGTCTTTTCCATAGAAAAATGATAAGAAGAAATAGAGAATCTTCTAATGAATTTTTTTTCACTCCAGTGTTATATTCTAACATTATAATCAAATTTGATCAATCTGCTTGATTCATTTATTTTATTTTATTTTATTGGAGGCTAATTATTTTACAATATTATATTGGTTGGTTTTGCTATACATTGACATGAATCCGCCCCGGGTGTACATGAGTTCCCTCTTCCACCTCCCTTCTCCCCTTATCCTCCCTCTGGGTCATCCCCGCATACCAGCCCCGAGCATCCTGTAACATGCATCGACCCTGTACTGGCGATTGGTTTCACATATGATAATATACGTGTTTCAATGCCATTCTCCCAAACCATCCCACCCTCACCCTCTCCCACAGAGTCCCAAAGAAAGTTCTATACATCTGTGTCTCTTTTGCTGTCTCATATACAGGGTTATCATTTGCATCTTTCTAAATTCCATATATATGCGTTAGTATATTGTATTGGTGTTTTTCTTTCTGGCTTACTTCACTCTGTATAATAGGCTCCATTTTCATCCACCTCATTAGAACTGGTTCAAATGCATTCTTTTTAATGGCTGAGTAATACTCCATTGTGTATATGTACCAAAGCTTTCTTATCCATTCGTCTGCAGATGGACATCTAGGTTGCTTCCATGTCCTGGCTATTATAAACAGTGCTGCAATGAACATTGGAGTACATGTGTCTCTTTCAATTCTGGTTTCCTCGGTGTGTATGCCCAAGAGTGCAATTGCTGGAATTTTGTGCATTCCTTTCCTTAATATAGAAAAAAGTAACTGAAATAACTGTAACTTTTATATTTTTCCTTAGAGTACTTGAAATTAATCCTTCCATTTAATTTTCAATTTCAGGTCTTCTGGAGCAATGGGTGTATGGAACTGAAGCAAAGGCATATTTAAACATTCTCTGTACTCTCTCCTCTCAGAAAATGAGATTTTAGTGTGGATCTTTAGGATATCACATGGAGCTGCAAAGCTCTTAGTTAACTTTAGAAATAACCCTGAGAGGCTATAATAACAGTAACTTCTACAAATGTCAAGTAGCTTAAGGAGTCAGTTTGCCCAAGAACTAAATATATAAAAACTACTAAGGAAACTAAGGAAAAAGGCTATGGTTTTTCCAGTAGTCATGTATGGATGTGAGAGTTGGACTATAAAGAATGCTGAGCACCATAGAATTGATGCTTTTGAACTATGGTGTTGGAGAAGACTCTTGCGAGTCCCTTGGACTGCAAGGAGATCCAACCAGTCAATCCTAAAGGCAATCAGTCCTGAATATTCATTGGGACTGATGTTGAAGCTGAAACTCCAATCCTCTGGCCACCTGATGCGAAGAGCTGACTCATCTGAAAAGACCCTGATGCTGGGAAAGATTGAAGGAGGAAGAAGAAGGGGACGACAGAGGATGAGATGGTTGGATGGTGTCACTGACTCAAGGGCAGGGAGGCCTGCGTGCTGCAGCCCATGGGGTCGCAAAGAATTGGACAAGACTGAGCGACTGAACTGAACTGAAGGAAATTTCAGAGATATAACATGCAAAAATTCTAAACTGGTAATATGTTTTTATGTAATTCATTTCCTTTTGTGATAAATTAAGATTTAAATAATGAATAGGGCATTCCTGGTAGATCAGACATTAAAGAATCTGCCTGCAATTCAAGAGACTTGGGTTTGATTCCTGGGTCAGTTTTATCCCCTTGGAGAAGGAAATGGAAACCCAATAGAGTATTCTTGTCTGGAGAATTCCATGGACAGAGGAGCCTAGTGGGCTATGGTACATGGGGTCACAGAGAATGGTGAGGTACATTCTATGGAGTCACAAAGAATTGGACAGGATGGAATGACTAATTCTTTAGTATGCTGCTGCTAAGTCACTTCAGTCGTGTCCGACTCTGTGTGACCCCATAGACGGAAGCCCACCAGGCTCCCCCGTTCCTGGGATTCTCCAGGCAAGAACACTGGAGTGGGTTGCCATTTCCTTCTCCAATGTGTGAAAGTGAAAAGTGAAAGTGAAGTCGCTCAGTCGTGTCCGACCCTTAGAGACCCCACGGACTTCAGTCTACCAGGCTCCTCCGTCCATGGGATTTTCCAGGCAAGAGTACTGGAGTGGCTTGCCATTGCCTTCTCCGAATTCTTTAGTATAGATAACCATAAACAAATGCAGTGAAAATGCAAGTATTGGGATCAGCATCCATGGCTGTTTCTAGAAAATATTTAATTGATTTTCTTCATTTTTTGTCATGAGTAGATGGAATTACCAAATTCAAAATGATTTGCAGGTTTATGGCATATGTTGTCAAAAGGTTAAAAATAGCAAGTAAAGCACAGAAATAGAAATATCATGCTCAAAGTACTTGTCAATAGAAATGCAGTGAAATTTTTTGGGAGAAAACTCATTTTAGATGAGAAGATGGGAATAATTTGCATGCTAATTTTAATTATGTTCAGCCCTTTTTTAAGAAAGAAGAAATAAGCTTTTATCAATCATAGTAAATGCATAAACATTATAATAGAAATATCTAAATTATTTCACTTATTTTAAAAACATTGTAATTTCTTATATATATTCTTATCATAAATGTCCCTAAAGATATGCTTAGGCTACATATTTCATAAAATTTCACCCTGCTTTAATTTTTTATAGATGATCAAAGTTATAATATTTCTGTCACTAATTTTATAATAATATTATTTTCCTATAAGTTATCATTAGCTGGCACTGAATAATACTCCATTTTTAAACATTATGTTTATAAAAATATAATATTTCATTGAATATTGTTATATAAGCTATACAAGTGAATGATCCCTTTTTCTTAATCAGAAAATAAGAGCCAGAGTAAAGAAATAGCTGCTGTTTATGTCTAGTAGAGACTGAAGCACTGAGGCTGCAAATACTGTAGGAGGACAATAGGGAGATTTCAAGCTGTATTTGCCAAACTTCATTATTTTTGATGGGCTATGTCAGAGCCAGGGTTAGAATTGATATGGAACCTGCAATCAAAACTCCAGTCAAAAGGAAAGCCAGGAAGTTGCTCAGGGAGACTGTATGTAGGATATAGCTAAGTTTTGAGTGATAGTTCCTCAACTATAATAATTTTTAATGATGTAAAATGTGCAACAGTTATGTTTGAATACTTGCCTAACTGGACTTAATCAGTTATAAAAATTATCATGTTTAAAACTCTCCTTAATGAAGTCTTTTTAAAAATCCATCATGCCATACAGATTAGAAAAAATCCAGAGAATAGATTTTCAAGAATTGGCAGCTTCTATAAAGTCTAACAAATGAAAGTTTTAGAATTCAGTATTATATATGAGACTATCTGAAATAAAAAGAAATGGCTTGTCCATGATACTTTCACACACATGTAATTCTTTGTACATAAGGTGTAAACCTATCAGAAAAAAACCTGATAGCCTATAAAACTGGTGGCCTTGCAAATAGAATATACAGATGATGGCACAGATAAAATAGAAATTGGGAAAAAGTAGACCAAGGACAATAAAGAGAGAAAGCCTGAATCATTTTTTCCTAATAGACAAATTTCATAAGAAATGTCATATATAAAATTCCTGAAGAAACTGAAGTGCTTTTCAATTCTAAACTAACAAAGAGATGAAAAATGGATTTAAATATGGAGATGCCACAGAAAAAATACATGGAATTTCTATGTCAAAGATAGTTGTATTAATTGTCTATTGCTAGACTCACTGGAAAAGACTGTGATGCTGGGAAAGGTTGGAGGCGGGAGGAGAAGGGGACGACAGAGAATGAGATGGCTGGATGGCATCACCGACTCTGTGGACATGAGTTTGAGTGAACTCCGGGAGTTGGTGATGGACAGGGAGGCCTGGCGTGCTGTGATTCATGGGGTCGTGGAGAGTCGGACACGACTGAGCGACTGAACTGAACTGAACTGAACTGAAGCAACAGTTAGAACTGGACATGGAACAACAGATTGGTTCCAAATAGGAAAAGGAGTACGTCAAGGCTGTATATTGTCACCCTGTTTATTTAACTTATAAGCAGAGTACATCATGAGAAATGCTGGGCTGGAAAAAGCACAAGCTGGAATCAAGATTGCTGGGAGAAATATCAATAACCTCAGATATGCAGATGACACTACCCTTATGGCAGAAAGTGAAGAGGAACTCAAAAGCCTCTTGATGAAAGTGAAAAAGGAGAGTGAAAAAGTTGGCTGAAAGCTCAACATTCAGAAAGCTGAGATCATGGTATGTGGTCCCATCACTTCATGGGAAATAGATGGGGAAACAGTGGAAACAGTGTCAGACGTCATTTGGGAGGGCTTCAAAATCACTGCAGACGGTGACTGTAGCCATGAAACTGACACTTACTCCTTGGAAGGAAAGTTATGACCAACCTAGATAGCATATTAAAAAGCAGAGACGTTACTTTGCCAACCAAGGTCCGTCTAGTCAAGGCTATAGTTTTTCGAGTGGTCTTGTATGGATATGAGACTTGGACTGTGAAGAAAGCTGATCGCCAACGAATTGATGCTTTTGAACTGTGGTGTTGGAGAAGACTCTTGAGAGTCCCTTGGACTGCAAGGAGGTCCAACCAGTCCATCCTATAGGAGATCAGTCCTGGGTGTTCATTGGAGGGACTGATGCTAAAGTTGAAACTCCAATACCTTGGCCACTTCATGTGAAGAGTTGACTCATTGGAAAAGACCATGATGCTGGGAGGGATTGAGGGCAGGAGGAGAAGGGGACGACAGAGGAAGACATGGTTGGATGGCATCACCGACTCTATGGATGTGAGTTTGAGTGAACTCCAGGAGTTGGTGATGGACAGGGAGGCCTGGCGTGCTCTGATTCATGGGGTCGCAAAGAGTCGGACACCACTGAGTGACTGAAGTGAACTGAATTGATGTAACAAATTACCCCAAAACTTTAGTAACTTTAACAGTGACAAATTTTTGTTGTCTTACAAATTTTTCTAGTCAGGAATCCTTTTTTGGGTATATCTGTGTCAAGGTGTCTCAGGAACTTGCAGTCTAGCTGTTGACTGTATGGCTACAGTCTCATGGTGGTGGTGCTGGAGGGGATGATTCTAAAGTCACAGTATTCATCTTGTTCTGTTACCATCCGTGTTTCTCTAATGTGCCGCTTCACAACATGTCAGCTAACTTCTCCCAGAGTAAGCAATTTGAGAAAGAGCAAGAGAACCTAAGAAAGATTCGAGGGTCCTTTAATAAACTAATCTTAAAAAGGACATTCCATCCCTTCAGTTCTAATGAACAGAATACAGCTGCCCAGCATACATCCAAGAGGAGGGAATTAAACATGGTTTGAATACCATGAGGCTGGGATTGCAGACCTTCCTTTCATGATAGACATTGGTAATAATCTCTGAATTGTACTATGGGCTAACAAATCACTAAGACTAAGAGGAGAACCGAAGACAGAGGGAAGAAATCAACATTTACTGTGAGTAGCACATGAGAGCATGCTGCTGCTGCTGCTAAATCGCTTCAGTCGTGTCTGACTCTGGTGCGACACCCTGCTCCGCCCCAGGCTCCTCTGTCCACGGAATTCTCTAGGCAAGAATATTGGAGTGGGTTGCCATTTCCTTCTCCACATAAGAGCATGCTGCTGCTGCTGCTAAGTCGCTTCAGTCGTGTCCGACTCTGTGCGACTCCATAGACCGAAGCCCACCAGGCTCCCCCGTCCCTGGGATTCTCCAGGCAAGAACACTGGAGTGGGTTGCCATTTCCTTCTCCAATTCACGAAAGTGAAAAGTGAAAGTAAAGTCACTCACTCGTGTCCGACTCTTCGCGACCTCATGGTCTGCAGCCTACCAGGCTCCTCTGTCAATGGGATTTTCCAGGCAAGATACCGGAGTGGGGTGCCATTGCCTTCTCTGACGTAAGAACATCAGTTCAGTTCAGTTCAGTTCAGTCGCTCAGTCGTGTCCGACTCTCCGCGACCCCATGAATCACAGCACGCCAGGCCTCCCTGTCCATCACCAACTCCCGGAGTACACTCAAACTCATGTCCACAGAGTCGGTGATGCCATCCAGCCATCTCATTCTCCGTCGTCCCCTTCTCCTCCCGCCCCCAACCTTTCCCAGCATCAGAGTCTTTTCCAATGAGTCAACTCGTCGCATGAGGTGGCCAAAGTATTGGAGTTTCAGCTTTAGCATCAGTCCCTCCAATGAACATCCAGGATTGATCTCCTTTAGAATGGACTGGTTGGATCTCCTTGCAGTATAAGGGACTCTCAAGAGTCTTCTCCAGCACCACAGTTCAAAAGCATCGATTCTTCGGCGATCAGCTTTCTTCACAGTCCAACTCTCACATCCATACATGACCACGGGAAAAACCATTGCCTTGACTAGACGGACCTTGGTCGGCAAAGTAATGTCTCTGCTTTTTAATATACTATCAAGGTTGGTCATGACTTTCCTTCCAAGGAGCAAGCGTCTTTTAATTTCATGGCTGCAATCAGCATCTGCAGTGATTTTGGAGCCCAAAAAAACAAAGTCTGACACTGTTTCCACTGTTTTTCCATCTATTTCCCACGAAGTGATGGGACCAGATGCCATGATCTTTGTTTTCTGAATATAGTGGGTGTTAATTTAGAAAAATAAACTGAAAGCTAAGTAGATTCAATCTAATAATATCATGTGATGGGCACCTGGGATAAGGAAAGAAGAAAATTTAGACCTATTCTGAAGTAACTAATGAAGGATAATGTCATTGCAAACTTGTGAGTGAAGGGAAAACGATTTCGGCAGAACAAAAAACCGCTATTTAATGAAACAAGGCTTGAAACAGGAAGTAGGAAGAAAAAAAACCTGTTACAGTACAAACTGGATATGATCTGGATGTTTATGAAAATACTGATAAATAAGAGACTTCTCTTAAAATGTGAGGTAATAAAACAGAATTTGGTAGTCAATGGGATATAAATTTTGAGAATCAAATAACATTCTAAAAAAATACAAGCCATGCATTGTCTTGATGCGTGAGCCATGATGTTCCAGGCATAGGCTTGAACATTTTAATTCTCTCGTTTAATTAGAACATTAATTCAGAGGAGTGTTATTATTGAATACATTGTATTCAACTTTCTAACATCCATTATTATCACAGTGGATTAATTTAAGCCAATTATCATAACTCCAATTCCTTTACTGACAATCATTTCAGGCCTGGGTTATGATCCATTTTTTGGAAAATGATTTGTGGAAGGTCTACTGCAGTCATCTGCAACAGACTTTTTCTTTTGTGAGAGAGGGGAAAATCAAGATGTCTCTTCTTCCCCTAGACTTAGTCACATTTACATATAATGCCTTAGAAAAGCTAAAAAGTACTGCATTATATTAGCCAAAGGATGAGCTCAACATCAAAGATAGATAATTATTTTCTATTTATTTATGCTATTGCAATACTTTCAAAATAATTTCAGCCTAAGATGAAAATACTTTATGAATTCTTAATTTTGCCAAAAACAAGAATTTTTACCAAAAAGTTATTTTTCTCTCCTTTTTATCACTACTTCTAGAAGAAAAATATTGATTAAAACCAAAGCTGTATTAATTTTTCTCTTTTCTTGCAAGACGGAAAAAAATATGCTACATCCCTTTAACCTCTAAATTGAGAAAGAAGTGCAAAAATGTAAAGGCAGGAGGTTGGTGGTATAAAATTAACAACTTGGCATCTGTAGCAGATATCTACTTACTGCCAAACATTTACCGAAAGAAAAACATTCTTTGCTGTCAAATTTTATTAGAGATTGCACTGAACTAGGAAAAGGTCTCCTAGGAATATTTCTTGCTTGACAAGAAATGAACACAGTGTCATTTCACTTTCTGTTTGTGGAAAGACAAAAATCAACACTTACTTCGGTAATTGTGTTATATTCAGAGTTCAGTCATTCTATCTATCAAAAATAAATTGTGGAATATGATATAGCATCAAGCAACAACTGCTGCTACCCACTATTAAATCCTTTGTATTAATATATTAATATCAATTAATATATATTAATATATAATAATATATTGTATGCTGCTACTGCTGCTAAGTCACTCCAGTCGTGTCCGACTCTGTGTGACCCCATAGACAGAAGCCCACCAGGCTCCCCCATCCCTGGGATTCTCCAGGCAAGAACACTGGAGTGGGTTGCCATTTCCTTCTCCAATGTGTGAAAGTGAAAAGTGAAAGTGAAGTCGCTCAGTCGTGTCCGACGCGTAGCGACCCCATGGACTGCAGCCCATCAGGCTCCTCCATCCATGGGATTTTCTAGGCAAGAGTACTGGAGTGGCTTGCCATTGCCTTCTCCGAATATATTGTATAATAAATATTAATTAATATATATGGAGAAAAATACTGAACTTGAGAAATTGTGGGGACCCAATTATGATGGCAATGTGGGAATGAAAATAGATAGTATGCTTTCCAAGGCATTCCTCTGGGCTTGCATGTTACAGTGCTGAACATTGGGATTCAGTCTCTGGAGAATATGAACTGTCATCTCTCCAAACACTATCACAGTGGCCCTTGTGTTTACTGTTCTGGTTGTCCTTATTTAAATTCAGGTTACTTTCAACCACTCAACAGTTACTGAAGGTCTACTATGAACATATTATTATAATATTTGCATTCCAATTCCAGCAGCTCACATTTTGCTGTTCTGTATTTAACCCTCAACTTATTTGATGCTATATAATAAACACTCATGTTTGACAATGATCTAAGTAGAGTACAGCAAAAAAAAAAAATTTAGTCACTCAGTCGTGTCCAACTCTTTGTGACCCCATGGACTGTAACCCACCAGGCTCCTCTGTCCACGGAATCTTCCATGCAAGAATACTGGGGTGGGTTGCCATTCCCTTCTCCAGGAGATCTCCCTGACTCTGGGATTGAACCCAGGTCTCCTGTATTGCAGGCAGATTCTTTACCCTTTGAGTCACCAGGGAAGCCCAAGAGTATAGCAAAGGGAGTTTGAATTTAATGTTAAATATTTCATTTCTAAGGATATATTGACTTTAAGAAACACATTAACTTTAATTAATAGGGATAAATACAGTGGTTATACTGTATCAGATATTTTTATACATTGAAATTAATTATATCTCACTTCTCATTCCTGACTTAACATATTAGACTGTGGAATAGTTAAAGTACAAACAGTTAAAGTACAGAAACAAAACAAACAACAATAGAAAACAAAGTAATATGATATTTTTCTATAATTTGCTCACTAACAGCTGTATTACTACAGCAAAAAAAAGTTGCCAGTCATGTCCAACCCTTTGTGACCCCATGGTCTGTGACCCACCAGGTTCCTCTGTCCATGGAATTTTTTCTTCTACCTTAAGAATATAATGTACACTGCAAATGGCCATTGTCATGTATATTTCTCAAATTCTAAATGTGCATTATTTGAACATTTTCCAATGTCCTTGAACACCTGCAGTTCACTTGCAGTCTTCAGGTATTGAAGACTATGCACAGACACCTTTTCTTCTAAAGCATCTAGACTATTTTAGATAAGTAATATCTTAGAAGAAATAATTTGATTCCTTCTTTCCTGAATTTTCTCCCCTTCCATCTGTCCTTACTTCTGTAAATGAGGTACAACCTTTCTCATTTTTTCCATCTCAAGGTGTTAAACCTCTAGTTTCCTCATCAGATCATATTCCACATTCTAAACCAACTTTGAACAATTTTGACTTCTTTCCCTCTGTATTTCAGTTCACCATCATTCTATTCTCCACTCAAAATTATAAATCAGACTGTCTTCTCTTCCTTTATACAGTAAATCAGGCCACACTTTTCTCTCAGCCTCTTACTTAGAAAAATCATTATCCATATTTTTATCACAATCAGTGCATCACAGAGGCAGCATGACTTAGTGGAAAAACTTAGGAACTTAGGAAATAGCTAGGAAGCAATCTATATTGTTATTGTCTATACTCTTAATCAATGGCAAGCCACTCCAGTACTATTGCCTAGAAAATCCCATGGATGGAGGAGCCTGGTAGGCTGCAGTCCATGGGGTCGCTACGAGTCAGACATGACTGAGCGACTTCATTTTCACGTTTCACTTTCACACACTGGAGAAGGAAATGGCAACCCACTCCAGTGTTCTTGCCTGGAGAATCCCAGGGACGGGGGAGCCTGGTGGGCTTCCGTCTATGAGGTCACAGAGAGTCGGACACGACTGAAGTGACTTAGCAGCAGCAGCAGCATACTCTTAATCAGAATAGTTAGTGAAATTCTGCCATAGAGAACCTTCTTTGTCCTGGCAGATCTATAAGATATAGAAGAACTAAGACATATTCTAATATATAGTGAGTGATCCTCACTCCTTTCCCCTTAAAAATGTGACAGAAATCATGGGAAGCATGGCATGAAAATAGACCGAGATTTCAATGGAAATGTGAAATTGGAGCTAAGGATGAGCAGGAGAAATATAAGTCCATTCATCGTGATAATTCCAAAATGTGCTGTCAGATGGCTTGCGTTTCCACAAGGTATTGAAAAATGACCTACTGAGTTGAACAGTAACCCTTCTCCTCTCCTCCCAGAAAAAGTATGAATGTTATCTTATACGGAAATAGGTTCTTTGCAGATGTAACCAAGTTAAGGTACGGTCATACTATACTAGAGTTGGCACTAATCCACTGATTAGTTTCTTATAATAATAAAAGGGGAAATTGACACAGAAACACAGGGGAAAAGGCCACATGATAATGAAGGCAGATATTGAAATTATGCAGCAGCAAACGGGGGACTGCCAGAAATTACCAGCAAATTTCCAGAATCTTGAAGAAACAAAGAAGGATCCTCTCCTACAGGCTTCAGAGAGAACACAGGTTTGCCAATACCTTGATTTCAAACTTCCAGCCTCCCAGAACCATGACAGAATCAATTTCTGTAGCTTAAAGCCACTAGTTTCTTTTAGCGGCCGTAGAATACTAATACTAGTGTCACTAAACATACTATACTTAAGAATATATAAAATGACACAGGTATGTATTCTGAATCAAAAAGACGTACTCATGTCTTAGCTATATCACTAAGTACTGAGGCTTTAGGTAAGCTATAAATCCTCATCAATCTTAATTTCCTCATGTGGAAATGGAATAAAAATTGCATCTACATTTGTAGCATGAAGAAAGGGTAATACAGATAAAGTACATGTCACATTGTCTACCCTACTGTAGAAGTTCTATAATTCTTATCTGTAGATTTCAGTTCAGTTCAGTTCTGTTGCTCAGTCACATCCGACTCTTTGCGACCCCATGAATCACAGCACACCAGGCCTCCTTGTCCATCATCAACTCCTGGAGTTCACTCAAACTCATACCTGTAGATTTACTCAAATACAATGACCCCATCAGAGTGCTCCTGAAGGTCAGAGGCACACCCAGTGAAATGACACTTAAGAAATAAAACCAATGAATTTCTTTGTTCTTTCCCACAGAACAGCTGGCACTTCTGATATGAGCATGCTGCTCTACACACTGACACATTTTCACATCAAGTGATCCCAACAGCAAACACTGCAGTACTGCCCAGATGCATATAATTCTTCCCAGCAGCACTCTTGAATCTTCTTTCAATCTTCTTGAAAATGGGGAGTTACATGACGCATAATATATGAATGGGATTGGAGGGAAGTTAATAACTTTTTTCCCCTTTGCAATACTACCACCATTAAATTCAGATTTGTATATTTTTCTGATCTCTAGGTATATGTACCCAGTGAACACACTGCCTTGCCGACAGCTCTCAATTATTTATCAAACAGAAAAGAAGATCTATACAAAATTAGGATCTATAAGCTACAATTACTCAGAGATGTTACAGAAGCAGGAAGAGTTCTCCAGTATCCATCAGAACTTGAGCTCTATTAATGTTTCTTAGGCTCAGTGGGTCTAAAAATCATCTGAAGCCCGGTTCTGGCCTCAAGGGACTATAATTCATAAAGTCAGAGCTGGGCCCAGAAAACTGATATTTCAACATGTTTTTCAGGTGATATTGTTGCAGGTAGTCTGAAAGTCATATTTTGAGATAGACTGGCCTGTATGAAATAGTCTTCTACTAGTAGCCTAACGGTTCTGCTTTAGGGATAATTTTGAAAAATATATGAAGGTACTAATATTTAACAACACCCATTTTAGTTTTAAGTTCTTAGACCGAAATATCCCACATACCATTCTTACATTCCCATCCCCCATTCAATTAAGTGAGATACACCTGCAAAATGTCCTCAGACTGTTATCCACATGGTTACTTTGCAAAAAGTATAATATAGGGAATAAACTTCTAAAATCAGAGTTTCGCTTGTAACTTCATGTCAATCTTAGAATCTGCTCTAGCTCCTGCAGCCCCATTTTAAGGGTGGCTCTCAGCCACTGCTACACATTAGAATTATGTGTACAGCTTTAAAATATCCCCACCTCAGACCAATTAAATAGAACGCTCTGGTACAGTCCCAGGGGATGGGGATTCCTAAATTACTTCTAGTGTGTAGCCAGGGTTGAGAACCACAGCTTGAACTGAAGATTTTTCAGAGGCTATATGACTGATATCTCTGTTTGAAAATAAGAAGAAAATCCCTGTGATTTTGGACCCTCTGGTTTTCTGGAATTCATGTAATGTCAGGATTCTTCACAGCGTAGGTAGATTCCAAATTTCAGAAACAAAGGTTTAGGAAAAGAGTGGCTTCCTACAGAAGTCTAAGGATAAAC